>NC_057805.1:66752305-66758503 GCF_018294505.1 Triticum aestivum
AAACGGGCCCGAGCCGGCGGATTTCGGCGTCTTGGGGGCGCGACTCGGGCGTTTTTTCGGCGCCGGCGCGAAAAAAGTCGCCCTGGGGGGCGCGGCTGGAGATGCTCTAAGTGTTCCTGTGATGGATAAATTCTATAGAAAACTAGCAGAAACATACTTGGTGCAGCATGCTTGTCATTTTCTTTGATTATATCTTAAACTTCAATCATTCATCATATAGTATAGAACGCAATGTGTCTGCATCTAGAGATGATGTCTGTTAGTTGCTCGATAAGAACTCGCAATTGCAGGCTACCAAGTAAGGTTTTTAATTAACTATAAGAAACTGAAGGGACATGGATTGATAATGGCACATTTTGTACAATTAGCCATGATTTCTGCTAGCGATAAATTGGGGCACGGCAAGTTCTTGGAAACACAGCACATGGTTGAAAGTTGAAAGATCTTATACTGAAAGTTTGCCTGATTTGGTTGCTTGCAAATTGCTGTCATTATTGATGGTATATACTGTATAAAATAGAAGTTCGTTATTGTCCACCTGCTTATTGAAAGTTGTGTTGACTTGGCACTTCCGCTTATGCTTTTGTACATGAATTGACTACCTTGTTATGGCAAGCATCTGGAATCCCAGCTTTTGAGATGTCATGGAATCAAACTTTAAAGATATCATCGTCTGATACAACATTGTATCAAAATTTCATATTTGTACTCGAGGCTCTCTTGGCCTTCTCTGTCCTGACGTTATTGGCTTATTTTCTTATTTGGTTTCACAGGAAGTTTGATGAATATCGTGTAACATTCTAAGTAGTGATGTATACTTGCATCCAACTTTGCATGTAGTCACAATATAGCTAGTCTTGCTTGTACCATTGTCCTGATGTAATTGGATTTATTTGTGCCATTTCACAACAGTTGTGATTTGTGAAGCTAACGTTTTTACCACATAATTGTATAACAGCGTGCCCTTGAAGATGTTAATAATTTGGCTTGTTTGTGCTCTCCTGTTACAGTGCGGATGGAAAATATATATTATCAGGTGGGGAAGATGATCTTGTGCAAGTATGGAGCATGGATGACAGAAAGATGGTTGCGTGGGGCGAGGGGCATACATCATGGGTGCTACTATCATTACAGTTGTCTTTGTGCAGTATATTGATGCTTTTATCGGAACTTCCAATTTTGATGCAGATCTCCTTTTCTGTTGCAGGTTAGCTCAGTTGCCTTTGATTCGTATTGGTCCCCTCCAAGTTCTGATGACGCAGGAGAAAATGCCATGTATCGCTTTGGTTCTGTTGGCCAGGTACCAGTAAATTTATATGAATGAATGAATTTGTTAATCTGGGCCTAATTTGTAACTTTTATGGTTTTTATTCTAACGGAAATCATAATGATACATCATAGAATAATCTGTTTGTTTCCTTGTATACTTGTGATACCGACAAGGATTTAAATGCTAGTGATATTTGAATTTTGTATTGGTTACTTGTTGGGTTGCTTAGGTGACTTGCAGTTGTGAAAAATGAGCATGCTTGCTTCTTGTTCATTAGTATTCTTACCGAGTTGATGAATCATGATTCATGTGTCTCACTAGCTTTTTTTGCTTAAGAAGTTGTGCTACACTCTGTGCCACTTATCACCTGTTCATGAGGGACTGGGTATCACAAATAAGTTCCATTGTATTTCATGTATCTTGAATTCGAAATAGGTTATTGTCTATCTGTTTTGTGTATTTATTCTTAAGCTCTGGCATTGAATATATATACTCTTGACCAAGTATTACAACTTGAGGTTCCATGATTTTATCTTGGGCATAGGATGTGGTCTATGCTTCAGCTACCATTTAGCATTGCTTTTCGTACTGGGTTAGTACTGGAAATAATGTATTTTCACCTTTGCATGCACTTAGGATACCCAACTTCTTCTCTGGGATTTGGCAATGGATGAGATTGCTGTGCCACTTCGACATCCTTCCAGCGGCTCCCCAACATTTAGCAGTGGAAGCCCTTCTGCACACTGGGACAGTGCATGTCCTCCTCCTACTGGTGTTCTTCAGCCGTCTCCACGGATGCGAGACGTACCAAAGCTCTCACCCCTCGTTGCACACAGAGTACATGCTGATCCCCTTTCTGGCCTAGAATTCACCAGTGAATCGATCGTCACCATATGCCGTGAGGGGCTAATCAAAATCTGGGCCAGGCCACAACACAGTGAAAACAGCCAGCGGCCAAATTCTTCTGAGCTGGCAGCTGGCAATGCCATCTCCAAGGATAAGATGATAACATCACCAAACAAAGCAGGCACTTCCAGCTCTAGCTTCAAGCAACCATCATCTGTTATTTTCTCATGACCAAAGGCTTCTGCTTGCATTTTTATCATGCTTGCTCAGCCATGGCTACTCATATCTTGTCACTAACGTGGCGATTAGTGACGCAGGGCTTCGCTGGGAAGTCTGCCAGCGACAGAGGCGTGCTTCATAGATGTCTATGTGACAAAAGAATAACGGAACTTGTTCCTGTACAGATACAGATATTGCCCCCAGATGAATAGTACAAGTTTACTGGTTGTTGTTCCATATCATTTGTCTGGTCTTCCATAACATCTCAATAGATTAGAGTATGTACCCATTCTTTGCATATTAATGGTATCTTCACTTATTAGGCGCTCTGGAGGTTACAGATCAGATTCCATTTGCCCCCCATAACGTTGCTTTCCTGCTTGTGTTATCAATGGAACTGTAAATTACTGTTGTTGTTTATACAATGTTTCTGAATCCCCTTGGGTATTGTATTCCATTTCTTCTTCTTTTGAGTGTTGATTTGTCACTTGAATGTACTCTTATGAGAAACAAAATGCTTGAGTTGTCCCACACAAGTTTGAGGCAAGTTGATGTTAAGAACAGAAGGGAATGCATGACCAATCTGAATTAAAATGATTATGTTCTGCTACCTATGTCTTATGCTTTCTACTATCTATTTGGACTAGTATTTCAACTGTGAAATGTGCTCTCCTCTCATCCACGAGAGATGAGTTTGAAGTTTTGGACCTATCACTGAAATTTGGTTGAGTTGTCGTTGTTGTTGATTCTTTGTTTGGTCCAGGGGTGATTTTGGCTGATGGGAACTGCTGGCATTTATAATGCAAAGCAGTGTAGTTTAGAGTAAGCTAAATACACATTGTATACAGACTCCAAAAACTGCCTAGGTCTTAAAAAATAAACATGCAAACACATGGACAACTTTGGACACAATTATTAAGTTTCATCCTGTATATGTTGGCGCTATAGGAAAGGTCGTGGTTGCTTGATGATGTCTTTCTTTCAACTTATTTTGTGGGGGAAGTTTTGTGAGGATGAGTTGCATATGCCGACGGGTTGTAGGGGCAGTGTGTTGGGTCTTGTGTCATGATGTGGGAGTAGTCCGCTTGCATCATGGGATTGTGGCTTGGTTGTTTTTCGTGACCAAGTTTGTAACGGTTTTAGCTTGGTTTCCCATGAATTAATCGGGCATCTTTTTTCTTCTTAATTAATGGACGAGGCAAAACTTTTGTCTCCGTTAAAAAAAATGTCCAAGTGCATAATTGAATGTTCACTAAAGCATTGTCTTCATTTTTTTGTGGGTTGGACTCCACGCCATGGTTGATCATGTTCCAATGCATGTCATGAAACTTGAGCACTGTAATTGTAGGGATAGGGATAGTGGAGCTAATTGTACGAGCGTTGGGACGCTCGATCCCAATCTCTCCCTTTCCACAATTCTAATCCCCCCTCCCCTCCCCTTCCTCGGCTCTTATTTCTTTCTCCTAGCTAATTTAAAGGGGTGCATGGCTTGATGTGCTTGCCTAATATAGGGCAATGATCTTGTCGGAAATCGCTCGCCCCGGTGCGCGGCTGCGCATTAGCATTGCCCCATTTTATCTATAGCTAACCTAAAAACCAACAAATATGATAGTTAGATATAGCCATTTATTATTTTATTAGTACACAACTCACCCACTTCTTTTACATTTATAACTTGAAACCCGTGCTACAGCTATAGCTACTACTAGAGGCGGATTTAGAGCCCAGGCAGCTGCCTGGGGCGTAGAGACAATTTCCTTCGTTGAGCCTGAGGCTTGCCGTATTCTTGGGTCCGCCACTGGCTGCTATTGTGTTTGTCTTCTCTCTTTTTCAACTCATCATGAATTTGACATGGCACCTCTTATAACCCACCTATATCACCCTATATTATACAAAGTACTTACTTTAATTCTTCAATGGTAAGAGCAACACCAACGGGCCGACCCAAACGGACGGCGATTTCGTCCGTTTTTTGTCCGTTTGGGTCGGCCGCCCGCCCGGCGTCCGCCCAGTTTTTCATATGGGTCGGCAGCGCGCCCAACGCGCCGACCCATATGTGCAGGCGTGGTCGGCTGGCCGCCCAATTTTACATTGATTTGCATTCAAACATATTGTGAAATGAAATAACAAGCAATATAGTTTAGCCGCCCAAATAAATAGTATAGTTTTACAAGCCAAATATAAATAAAAATGTTTCACATAGTTTTGCAAACGAATAAAAGAAGATACATTTATTGGTTGCCAACATGAGTCCACATATGCTCAACCAAATCATTTTGCAGTTGCACGTGAGTTTCCCAATCACGCATGTCTTCATGAAACTGAGTGAACTGCTCAAATGTTGCCGCTACTCCATGCTCAGGCACAACATTCTCACCCTGAAACTGAAAGCCTTGATCGTACAGACGTTCCGGGCGCTCGTCTTCTACGATCATATTGTGCATGATCACACAAGCAGTCATCACCTCCCATAGTTTCTGCGTGCAGCTCCAAGTATTAGCAGGATACCGAACGATGCCCCATCGAGATTGCAAAACACCAAAGGCACGCTCGACATCCTTCCTAGCACTCTCTTGCTCGTGGGCAAATTTTTTCCTTTTCTCTCCGACAGGGTTGGGTATTGTCTTGACAATAGTGGTCCATTGAGGATAGATACCGTCACCCAAATAGTACCCTTTGTCGTAGTTGTGGCCGTTGACAGTAAAGTTCACCGGTGGGCTGTTGCCTTCGGCAAGCCTAGCAAACACCTGCGAACGCTGAAGCACGTTGATATCATTGTGTGATCCAGCCATGCCAAAGAAAGAGTGCCAGATCCAGAGATCTTGAGACGCCACGACCTCTAGTATGACAGTGCAAGCTCTGACATGTCCCTTATACTGCCCTTGCCAAGCAGAAGGGCAGTTCTTCCACTCCCAGTGCATGCAGTCTATGCTGCCAAGCATCCCCGGGAAGCCCCTACTGGCATTCATCGCCAACAAACGGGCTGTATCTTCAGCTGTCGGCTCTCTCAAGTACTCAGGGCCAAACACAGCAATCACAGCCTTGCAGAACTTATACAGGGACTCTAGGCATGTAGACTCGCTCATATGGACGTACTCGTCAATGAGATCACCGGGCACTCCGTATGCAAGCATTCGGATGGCGGCAGTGCATTTCTGATAAGAGGAGTAACCAATCTTGCCGACGGCATCCTCTTTGCACTCGAAGTAGTCATCATAGCCGACCACTCCCTCTCTAATACGGTTGAAAACATGCCTACTCATACGGAACCGGCGGCGGAATTTGTGATGTTTGAACAACGGGTTTGTTGTATCAAAGTAGTCCTTCCAGAGAAGGAAATGCCCGCTCTCTCGGTTACGATTCAACGCCGGAAGGTGGCCCGGAATGGAGCCACGGAACAACGGCCGCTGGTTGTTGAGGTGGTGATGGACCAACACGGCAGTCAATATCTCCTCCTCGTCATCGGACGACGGATCGTCGGAGTCGCAAAGGAAACTGTGGAAAAATAACTCGTCGGCGGAGTCCATTTTCGTACCTTGGCAAACTGTCGAACAGTTTGCGGGCGTCGAAGAAGGAGACGGCCGGCGAGGGGAGACGCGGCGCCCACAGACCAGCTAGCTGCCCTGCCGGCGTCCGACGAGTGTGACGGCGTCCGACGAGCGTGCCGGTCGGATGTGGCGGGGGCGGCGAGGCGTCTTTTTGGTCGCGGGCGGTTGTGCAGTGGGTGAAGCGGCGGCGGGAAACAGTTTGCTCCCCGGCGGCAAAACGGCGGCGGCGGGCGACTAGGGGCAGGGGCGGCGTTGCTGGGCGGATGTGGAGGCGGCGGCAGCTGGAAGAGTCGCCGGCAAAAATAGGCGGCGGCG
>NC_057805.1:66758821-66770548 GCF_018294505.1 Triticum aestivum
TAAAAAATGGGCATGGAATGGGTCGCCCGCGGATGAAAAACGGACATGCGTCCGTTTGGCTCGGCGCGTTGGGCCGCCTTTTCTGTCCGCGCCGACCCAAACGAACGGCCGCGGACGAAATGGGTCGAGTTGCTCTAACATTTTCTTTTTTATGATCAGGCCTTCATTGCAATCCTGCCGTTGGCTTAACTCTGAAGTGATCACGCAAACGGAAACGTGACCGGAAACGGAAACGTAACATCAATATAAACGAACACCTGGGCAGCGAGACCGCGGAAACGTATCCAGACCAGACCAGACTCGCTGGAAATAGCGAGGCAAGCCGCAAACAGCAGCAGCGCACCACCGCCTCCGGCCCCTACCCAGCCGCCGATGCCGCCCCGCGCCGCCGCCGGCGACCTCAGCTGAGCATGGCGGCCGCCCCCGCGGGCCCCCAGAACCGCTGCGTCTTCGGTACGCCCCCTTCCCCGCCCTTCTCTCTCACAGCCCCCTGCCCCCTCCCGGGGTCTCCGCGTTCTATGTGCGTGCGTGCGTGCTCGCTCCTTCCTCCGGTTCGATCCGCGGGCTAGGAGCTCTCGCCGCGGTTCGGGTGGGAGTGGTCTGGCCCCAATTGGCGGCTACGCGAGTAGAGCTCGATTTGGGCCCCAATCGCCGCTGCATCCTCCGTTGATTCCCCGTGGATTTCCCGTCGTGTGTGGGTGGCCGGTGCGGTTTTGGGTGGCACGAAGCGCGTTTAGCTGCTCCCGCCGCTAGATTCGGAGTCTAATTCCATTTCATTCGAGTTTTCGTACTGTCTAGGGTTTGCCCTTTTTTTTTATCATTCCTGTTCGTCACGCCTTTGGGGTTGTTTTCCCCCAAACAAAGGTGCCCGTCAGTTGGCTTGTGCTGTATTCAACGTGTGTGACACTGATATTTACCGCACATTTTGAGTTGGTTCAGTTGCTGTGGTATGAGTAGGTTCTTGAGTTCGATTGACCCCGGTGTTGGCTGTTGAATTTGGTTGCAGTTGGGAACATTCCGTACGATGCGACGGAGGAGCAGCTCGTGCAGATATGCGAGGAAGTCGGGCCGGTGGTCTCCTTCAGGTTTAGTTGTGCAAACCCTATCAGTTGTGTGTGTGTGCCACCATGTAGTTTTCTAATTTGACCATGTTGTGCAGATACACATATTTGTTAGATTATTGGATTATTCAGTATCTGTTAAAATCCTTGTGCCCTCTTTCATTCTCTTTCAAAATGAGGAAATTGTTAGCCAGCTATATGGACATGATGCTTTTAAATCCAACGTGTAACATCTGGAATATTGATTTTGTTTAAGTATGATGGCTGTATTGCACACTGCTGCTAAGCATGATCTCAGAACTTAATAGATTGTCTTAGGGGTCGCCCTGCTTATGGATGCTGCCTCGGGCCTTTCGAAAGATAAGAGTGTTGAGTGCTGAAATGATATCCTGAATGTCTGATATAGCTAGTGTTACGGGATCACTTTCTGGACTACACATGCAAATGGAAATTAACCTTAACAAAAATAACAAGAAACCCTAAGATACACGTGTTTGCTGCTTCTATCCCTGATAACTGAAACTGGTTATGAGTTATTTCTATCCCTGATAACCTTTTTAGCATTCGACGAAGCTGATGACACTGTTGAGCTGTGACTGCTAGATACTGACTGCTCAAAATTGCTTGCAGACTGGTTGTTGATAAGGAAACCGGAAAGCCGAAAGGTTATGGATTTTGTGAATACAAGGATGAAGAGACAGCTCTAAGTGCACGCCGGAACCTTCAGGGTCATGACGTTAATGGTCGTCAGTTACGTGTTGATTTTGCTGAAAATGGGAGGAACACTGACAGAAATAGAGAAAAGGTGGAAGATCCTCAGTCTATTACTGTAGAAGAACCTTATTTCTCACCCAGCAAGTCCTATGTTAAGATGAAAGCTTGTATGGTTTTGGTTCCCATGAATTATAATACTTATCTTTTCTCCAACTACCATGTGTCTCCTGTTTTGCTTTCTCGCACGGCATGTGTATGTATGTACAGATTCCTGTCTGTACATATGCACACCTGCTATTCTGCCAAATTACCTTGGTGGAATTGTCTTTCTGGTATTGCGAATCTTCTTTGGTATCGCGGTTCCAAAATCATCTCCAATGTCTCGATTCTGCCTTCTTTTACGAAAGTAACGTGCCAAAGTTACTGGGGTAACAAAAGCAATGTCATGCTTACAAAGATCTCCAGAATTGTACTGAACACGTGAGGTTCTCTGCAAATAGCAAAAGAAGAATTATCTTGTAGAGGATGTATATGTGGTCAATGCATCTATAGTCGCATCCTTTGTGATATGCTCAAGCAATGGTGTTGCAATTACTAGTAAATTTATCTCTGAAATGATATATACAGTTGACTTTCTCTTTTGGCTTACTGTTACATTATTACTACCTTTCTCTCTCAAAATAAGTGTGATGTCCTTAGCTGCTATCAGCAGCCTTTGTATCTATCCCCACACCAGTGACTGACGCTGATATGTATGTGCTGATTTTGTTGCCAAGTTGTCAGAATGCATCCACAAGAAAATACTGTGTATCTAAGTTTCACAACTGGACGCAGTTGATTGGTTGATAGTGGTTTACATAGGGACACTATTTTTATGCTAAATTTTCTGGAGATCATAGTGAAGTATTATTGCATGATAAGGTCACTAGTTTTCACTGCCATGTTGTAACTTTGTACATTTGAAACTAAGTAGTTTCATTACGAAAATGGAGTTAGTGCAATCAAAATTTATTTCATGCATGGACAGTAGGAAATCTCAACCAATTGAAGTTGTCAATAAAGAAGCAGATATTGACTTATTTTTGATATGTTTATGCATTGCAGGGTCGTGGAGGACCGGGAATGTCATCTACTGTTGGTTGGTTTCAAATTTAATTTCTTGATGATCATTTAGTTTATGTGTATGTTCAAGATTTCGAACTTGCCAGTTTTATATCCCTGTGCGCTGACATTGGGTTTTTGATGGAATCCTGCAGATGCTCAGAAACAATTAACCACAACTCCCGCTGTAGGGGACACCAGCCTTCATCAGCTTATTGGTCTTCCACCGGCAATACATGCTGCATCTGTGATGGCTGGCGTTCTTGGGGGAGCTCAAACTGCAAATGTACAAAATGGTTTACCTGTCCAATTTGGGCTTGGAAACGACCCTCTTACCCATTACTTGGCCAGGATGTCAAGGCATCAGTTGTATCAAATCATGTCTGAGTTGAAGGTTATCTTGAAATATCAATATCAATTCATGAAGATTAAAAATTGCTCACTGCTAGTTTTAGCTTGTTAATGCTTTTTTTATGGCAGACCCTAACTACTCAAAATAACGACCTTGCCAAAAAACTGCTGCAAGGAATTCCACAGCTTCCAAAGGCCCTATTTCAGGTTAGCTTTGCGACTGATTGCTCAATTAATCAATTACTACCTCCGTATCAAAATATAAGACGTTTTTTGACAGTCATTTTTGATACAGAGGGAGTGTTACTTTCTGTTCCTGTTTTTGTGTACTTGTCCAAAATATAACATAATGGAGTCTGTATGAGTTCTTCACCCAAAATTTGTGCCTATTTTTGTTAGTTATGCTTCATTCATCTTCACAAATTTCATACACCCTTCTTAATATAAATTTAACCAACTCAAGTATTCTGGTTATGTTTGTTAGAACTTTGATGTGATTCATGGTTGTCTTGTTCTCCCAGAAGGCAAAAAGATAAAAAAAAATTACGTTCCCTTAATTTATTGAATAGTTGTAGATCAAATATTTGTTGCGTTCATGTGGAGGCCATTGTTGAAAGACAGGAAGGCCAGCCAACTTTATATGTTGAGCCTTGTGATTCCATGGAAGAGCTTTTTAAAAATACTTTTGTTCATTGTTTAGTTCACTCTAGGGTAGAATGGAATATTATTAGAACATCATAACCTTTTTCTTGTTGTAATGCAGGCACAGATAATGCTCGGGCTGGTGACACCTCAGATGGTATATTCTTGCTTTGTTCTGAGTTTGATGTACTACCTAATGTTTTCCTGATTCTCTAATATACTAACCCAGGTCTGTCGAATTCGCAGATGCAGATGGCTAAGAGCCAACAGCCCTCTAGCTCGTTGGCACAATCTTCTCACCTCAATGAATCATTTCCGCAGCCAGATGCTGTGCTACCAATTGTTCATAGACCTCCACCAAACCCTAATGCCATGCAGGAACAAACTGCACCGCTGCATAACTTTCCTCAGTATCAGCATTCATCTCAGCCTCCAGTCAAAATGTTTCCGCATGGACATCAGCCTGGGGTGCTGGCACACCCTCCAATGCTATCTCAGCCCTTCGGCACCTCTTCCAGTGTTCCTACTCAACCCCTTGTAAACTCAGGAGGCTTGATATCACAAGTTCAGCCTTCATTTTTGACACAGCACCCTAGACCACCAGTTATGCCAACTAATGTACAGCAACTACCCTTGACCAATCCTCATCTCCCCCAGGTATTTCTTTTTCACATATGAGGAGCTTATGGTTTTTCATTAATGGTGCGATAAGTAGCAAGCCAAACTTTGCGTTGACTTATTAATCATCTTGATTGGGTCTTCTAATTTACAGAACACATGTAAACTATGTACTCGAAACCAAACTGTACAGTACATTAACTATTTGTGTATGTTTGCCTACGCAAATTAAGTGATTTTTTCTAGTCAAGTTGTTTCTGTCAGTCCATGGACAAGATTCACTAATTTTACCGTCTACAAAATTGAACTCTTTGTGTCACATTGCAGGTTGGTGCTGAACCTGAGATACTCCCCAATGAGATTAGATTGCCTGATCGAGCTAGTCATCAGGCAGAGTTAGACCATCCCTCGAAATTGAGAAAATTGGAGGATGGAACATCAACGCCAGGAATTGTAAACAATAGTCCTGCTGTTTATTCTGCTCCATCGCAGGTAGTGGTCCCTACTGGACCATCAGGGAGCTATAGTTCTGGTGCTGTTCACTTCCAGCAACCAGAGAATGAAGCGCCTCAGGTAATCGCCTCTGAATTTCAGTTTCATTTTCCAGCTTTCCTGTTATTTTATTATACCTTACATTCTTGGATGCTGGTAAAGTATCTGCAGAATCTGACCTAACTAAAGTTCTAAACATTTTGCATCATTTCTCTGCAATTGAATTGTACCGAGGCACAAGGTTTCTTAGACTTCAAATTCTCATGTGTTCACAACTCCAACTCTTCTTGTAATGGTGCAGCTCACACAGGACGACGAGTCAGCCCTTCTGCAGCAAGTCTTACAACTAACACCTGAGCAGCTGAGTTCATTGCCAGTGGAGCAGCAGCAGCAGGTGCTACAGCTTCAGAAGATGCTATCAGCTGGTAAATAGCGGCATAACACCAGCTGATTAAGCACAGCGAAATTGTTAACCTACATAGTCAAACATTGAAGAAGGCTCGTCTAGCCACACACACACACACACACGTAACTTCTCAACTTTGTTGGTATCTCTGGGCCATCAGTTTTGCTCCTGATGACTGATTTATTTGGCATTCTTTGTAAAGTTGAGGTAAAAATGTGGTGGCAAAAGAAGTTGTGAAGAAAGATGATAATTGTCCATTAGTTCTGTAACATTTTAGAAAAGAATAATCTTATGAAGAGAGGGAGTTGTATTTGTGTTCTGGAATTGTTGCAGAATCAGATTTTTGTTATGTTTGTTTATTTCCGACGCTCTGAAAACTATTGCTGAAGGCACCGGTTGTATGCATGATAAATTTGTTACATCGCTGTCGTGGGTATCAGTATCAATTTTGCAAAAAGTATTTGCGGCCACATTTTCCCCCATAAAATTCGAGTTTCTGAATGTGCCCTTCGAATTTAAATAAAAAACTCTAAATCTACGAAACAGTTCTCGTTTGTGGCCCTGCACCCACACGAAATGTACTAGTATTTGCTATTTTTCATAGTTTGCGTACTACTCTCTTTGTGAAGTCATATACTCCCTCTGTTCACTTTTATAAAAGGCTTTGTAGATGTTTCAGACAGTGTGCAAAACAGCATAATTTCACTTGTCTGAAACGATTTATAAAAGTGAACGGAGAGACCAGTACTTTATAGATGAGTGCGGCGAATCTGCACCCACGCTTACGGAAAAAATCAAAAAAAATACTAGAAAAATTCAAAAAATTTAAAAAAACATTCGGGTGGTAGATAATTAGGTGCATGAGGTTCGCTGCAAAATTCAACTCGTTTGGACATTTGAGCAAGTCTGTGTAAAAAAGACAAAATCGGGGTCTGTGAAAAAGTTTACTGTTCACGAACTGTTTTGACCCGATTTGTCTTTTTTGCCGAGGCCTACTCAGATATCCAAATGAGTTGAATTTTGGAGCGGACCTCACGTATCAACTTATCTACCACCCGAATTTTTTTTAAATTTTTTTGAATTTTTCTAGTATTTTTCTAGTATTTTTTTTGAATTTTTTGCTGATGAGGTGCAGATGAGTCCGGGCTCCAGGATGAATTTTCGTTTATAGAGGGAGTACTTTGGTGTACGCTCATGTGATTTCTTTCAGAATCTCTACTCCTAATGGACGAGTTGGTTAAATAGTCCCCCACTTTCGTCTGGTTTTTTTTCGACTGGTTTTTTTCGTCCCCCGCACCCACCACACGCACGCAAAAAAAAAAATCACCCCGCACAAACACCTCTCGTATCGATCCCCTCGAGGAGAAGCCGTCGCCCCCATCTCCCGCTCCGCCGCCGCCGCCCCCCGCCTTACCGTATCTCCCTCTCAGCCACCTCCACCACCCCCACGCTTCTCCCCATTGCCGGATCCGCTATCAGATCGCCAAGGTTAGGCGGCAGAGCTCCACGTCCGCGACGCGCTCATGCTCGTCAAGGAAGGGGCTCCCGATCGAATCTGCGCTCACGCGGCTTGTGTGCCATGGCCGCCATGGCATCCATGGCCGACAAGAGGGGACCCTCGGCCTCGGCCATGGCCGCCTGCTTTGGACACGGGGTCGCCACATCCGACGCTGCCAGCGCCTCGTGGACCGCCATCAGGAGCTCCAGGTCCGCCGCTATCGAACTCTACGGCCATGGTCACCACGTCCATGGTCGATCAACTGATCTGATCTGATCACAAGTTCCACAGGAAGAAAATCTAGAAATTCTTGCGCTGGATGTAGTAGACGAAATTGAATGTACACGTACGTGGATCCAAGTCCGAGTTGGGAGCGCCATCGATCCGACGAACGTGCAAGGAATTTCTGAATCCAGGACTTCTATTTGAGCATGTATGTTCGTTGGTTATTCAATTCAATTGTTCGTACAACAGCAAAAAATTAGCACGAATTCCAGTAGTTGTGTTTGCTTCTTTTGAAGGTGGATCTTCTATTCTTTCTAATAGTTGTGTTGCGCAAATTTCCAATTATCTGAGTATATGTCCTATAGTTTCCTTTAAAGAAGAAGAAGAACATGAGGCTGGTACTGCATCTGTCCTAGCATGATGAACTTTGCTACAGTCTTTGTGGACAGGTTGACGACAGGAGCTGAAGTACGTTTGAACAAACGTTTTCTTTCAGTTTTCCCAAGAAGAACATGAGGCTGGTACGACAGGGGCTGGTACTGCATCTCGTCGGCGGAAGGCGAAAAGAATGGCGGCGGCGGGCAATATGGGAGAAGACGGTGCCCTGCCTGACAACGGACTCGAATTTCTACTGGATCCGGTTGACAGGTAATTGATCCGTCGTATTCTTCCGATCTTTTCGCCCTGCATACATGAGAGCGGACTATGGCAACCACGGGCCTTTGATTTTTTAGCATGCTGTTGGTTTCCGATCAGAGAGGTGGTTGCGGACGTTGAGGTGCCAGATCCGTTGGCGGCGAGGGACTTAGTGGCGACAGACATGGCTGGCGCCGATTCCTCATGCGCGGTTGTGGTTGGGCACCTCGGCGGAGCTGCTGAGCCCCGGGATTCTGGCGGCAAGAGGAAACAGTAGTCAACCCAGTCCGTGGAATCGACCGGGAAAGTGAACCCGGAGGCGCCCAGGTCGACCAGAAGGTAAAAAGTAAAATTAGAGTTCTGAAACTTTCAGACAGAATGGTTTTGATTTTTGCAAGCACTGTCACATACTTGTGCATGAGCATATATGCCCGGTGCTGTGATTACTCGTTTCAGCTGGGTATCCTCGTGATTTTTCTGGTCATACTAATGCGAATTGGTGTTTCATATATACGACTAGCCAAGAAGTTTTTAGATGGATCATGTCATAGATGGACTAGCCAAGATTGTTTTTAGGTGGAGTGACGAGTGGCACCTGCAGTTCTAAAGGAAATGTTAGGGTAAGAAGGTTTAATTCAGCACGCAAAACACATAACCATTGTACGACCAGACAGTTGTGGCACAACAGAAAACTATAGCTACAACTTTTCTATTTAATTAAATTTTTAGTTGACGATAGTATTATCTATTTTATAATTTTTAATGTTATAAGACTCCAATCCAATGCAGAGCTTATGCCCGTCATTGGCTTGTCTCCCCTGGGCTGTGCATCCAGCTCCAGCGGGTTCAGCACGACTGAGGCAGCAGTGGGAAGGAAGATTATTCGGTAGGATGGCGCTGACAACATATCGGAGATGCGCCAAGCCTTGCTGCGACCTAGCTTTCTTGTGCTTGCTCTCCTTCCCCAACAACAGACCATCATGGCCCTCCCTTTTGTTGTTCATCAATGGGGGTCATGTTCACATCAGAACCTTCATCAGCACAATCTTCATGAATTTTCCATATTTGTCATATCTCTCTGATTGTCCAATGCAGATCATGTTGTTAAAAAGTGAAACTTCTGGGTTGATTTCAGGTTTAAGGCGTAAAGACATTTTTAGTTTCTGTTCGTGCTGGAAAATTTATGTTCATTGTCGCACCAATCATGTCGGAACCGAATTTATTTTCATTGTTTCAGTCCAATTCATCCTTAGAGGGAAAGTGTGGGCCTTGAACTGAAGGAGAGGCAAATATGTTTCTGTTCATAGTTAAATTGGTTCTTGATTTGAAGAGATTATAGAGCCACGTAATTTTGTACCCGAGCACTGCCAACTGTCGACGATTTGTATTGTGTGTTGTTTTACAGTACCTACTTGCCAATATTATTGTGTTGTTTCTCCTAACAATTGTAGACATGAATACATTTTTGACGAGGTGAAGACAACAGAGATTGGAGGTATGCGCTGGGCTCTTTGACACAAGCTAGGGAGGAGTAAGCTGACTGGATAATGAGAAATGTTGAAGTAGTCCAAGGAGGAATGACACACTGGCTGTGTGTGTGATGACCTTAACTCTGAAAAGTGAGTTTTTCTTTCTTTCTGAAATCTAGAGTGGATTAATTCTACAAGTATCCTGAGTTTCTGATATGCTTTGCACATCCACATACGTGACAGCTGCAAGTTTAACCTGCTCTGAAATCTCAGAGTTTGTTAGAAGAAACTATATTGTTGATGTGGCTCTTTCACAGTTTTCATTTCTAATAAAATGTGAAGGTGCAACTATCCTGAAGAATGATTATGTAAAAAGAAAGTTGTATCAGCATCGAAGTGAAGAACTGGTGCGGCAGAGCGCACCTTTCCTTCTTGTAATGATACCATGTCCAGTGAATGCAACACCTAAAACGTCTGCATATAAAATTGCAGTTCGTGGCCGTGCACCTCTTGATACAGCACCTTGTCCTGGTAGAGTCAGTCCGCTGGAAGAAATGATCAGGAGGTATGCTGATAAGCCCATCCGATAATGTAGGAAGCCAGAGATTAGGATGAGTTTTGACTCCTCGGGGGAAGCTTACATTTCTATAACCTGTATTCTTGAGAGCTTGTACTTGGAATAATATGTGAAAAGAGTCTATAACCTGTATTCTTTGGAGCTTGGGTTTCGAATAATATTTGGCAAGAGTGTCTCAACGTCGTGCGAACAAAGTGTATGAAGGAGATCGTTTGTGTAGCACTCAAAACTGGAAGACCACAATTTTTTTTTTCAAGGCTTGCACTGAATTTCACTTCTAAGCTTAGCCAAAAATAATTGTGTCTTTCTTTTTTGAGGGGTTGGTATTCTTTTTTGAACAACAGGCTGGTAGGTGGGATTCACACACACAACCGAACAGGCAGGCCTAGAAAATTTCCTGATCCATCCACGATTTCCCTGGGACGACGGACTTGTTGAACGATCAATTATTGCGTCGGGTCCATCCTGGAATACCACCACAATACTTCTGCCGGATACGAGACTAAATACAGAAAACACATAGATCCCGAGTAAAGTGGGTGGGCGTGATTTCAGGACCAGATGTGCTGAGGATCAGAAACGAATTTTCCCATATTATTGTATAGATATTGACTGCAATATAGGAAAGTCTCGGATTCATAGAAGCGAGGGGAGCAGCTGACCAATGGAAGGTGGCCTGCGGGTTGAGGAGCTCGGCGGCGAAGAGAAGCCGTCGGCGTTGGGGTGCACCACATGATCCAGGTGTGCACGGCGTGGGGATGGTATCCAGGACACCGAGCTGGTTCCCTGAGCGCATGGGACGGAGCCCACCTCGCGCTGCAAGGTGCGTGCGAGTCGCCGGGCGTGGCCACGACCAGAATCAGACATTGTGCGCCACCGCGCTGGGGCGGGATGAAGGAGTGGTACAACAATGTAGGGCCAGCGGGAGCCGGAGGCGCTGCCTCTTACTGGAAAGAGAGCCACCGCCCTTGCCCATCGTTGCCGGCCTGCCGCGGCGAGACGAAGGGGAAAGAGTGAGTGGCCAGGGAGGAGTGAGAGCGTTTTTTTTTTGAAAGGAAAGCGGTAGGGGAAGCCCCCCACAGCGAGTTTTTTTTTAAATAATAAGAATCCAAATTCACGCCCATGAGGACTTGAACCTGGGTGGCTGGGTTGTACATCCACTCCACTAGCCAAGTGAGCTAGGCTCACCTCCCTAGGAGTGAGAGCGTTGTGGTTGTTTTAGATTTTTTTTCCTTCTTTTTTTGTCCCATGGCTGTAAAATTTCCTTTATCATTTTTTTGCTGGAGGCGCATAACATGCGAACTGAGGTTTTTGAGCTGAAGTTGACGAAAAAGGGTTTTCCCCGCTTTATATATAAAGCAACACTGAGTACATCAAAGAACCAATACAAAACACACAAGACTACCGCACACAACGCACACACCCAAGGCAAGATACAAAGGTGCCGGGCACCAATAAACCACTCCACCCACACCAAGCAAACTATGGAGATCGCTTGGCGCCGATGGAGACCTGCACCGTGAAAATCGAGAACGAAGCCAGGTCTCCAGAACGATGCCTCCTAGAAAGGTACGACCATCGAAGTCGCCACCGCCTGATCCAGAGGATGAGGTTTTCACCTGGAGCAAAACGACCGGAGTGAGAACGCCATGACGGGGCCTTCAGGAAGGGGTACGACGTCGAGTGTCGTCACCGCAGTCGGCCAGTAACGGAACTGGGCAAGTTGAATACCCCAGCGCTCACACACCACCGTCGCATCTAAGCTCTGACAACCTCCCGCCACCCACGTAGCCATGGTTGCTTACCCGCACCCAAGAAGCACGCTCTGCCCACAAACGCCACGCCTCCCACAATCAAGGCCGCCACCCTACAGTCCAACATCCCCACGACCCACCAAGGCACTGGCTTTGGCCTTCCCAGAACCACAACCACCGGCG
>NC_057805.1:66770900-66789357 GCF_018294505.1 Triticum aestivum
ATTACAACGGTTATTTTCGCCTGGTATTCGATCAAGCATGGGCGGTAAATTTATACATTCCATTATCATAACATTCAAAACACAAGAATTTATTTTTGTTTTCACTATATTCAAGATAATATTAATTTAGGAAATTGCAAGGATGTGTCTGGCCATTTTGTTTTTTATTTTATGCCCTGATGGAACGGTAAAAGACTGGTTCATCCGGTTTGCATGATGAGTATTCTTCGTTACACATTGTTAGACCTTCGATGTGAAGTATTCATATATTGCTTGATTATGAAGTTTTCAATATACTTGCTCAAATATCATGCAAATGAAGCTAAAAATAACATTTCTAATATTGTGCGAGAATTACTTAAACGCGTCAAGTAGATCTTAATTTGTAACCGATTTTTAGTTGGATCATCACTGTATGTATACATCGTCAAAGTGCCTTTTTATCAATTTACATTACATATGAAGTGGACTTATATTATTATCAGATTATGCCTGTGTTTTTTTTTCTCTACATGTAAAATTTAACATGCATTATGTTTTATATAACACCATAAAAATATTTCAAAAGCCCGTAGCAACGCACGGGCATTCTACTAGTAGAATATTACGTTCAAATCAGGCGACTGATTTCTCCCGATGCATCTGATCCCCTAATCAGACCCCTGTTTTGACGGATTGTCTCAGACTTTCTCTGCGTGTGTGGCTCCGCCTGGAGCTTGAATCATTTGCGTACGTGTTTTTCTTTTATGAGAATTTTTTTTATCTATTCATCTCCAATGTTTTAATGTCCATGGCTCTACATCCCAGTGTATTTGCTGCCATGCACTAGCTACAAGACACGACAAGCTTTCTATTAAAAACATGGCACTGCGATTGTTGTTATTAACTCAAGAGGGGAACGTGAAAGAATAAGCAAAAGTATTATTTGCCTAGTTCAAAATAAAATAAAAAGGAGCATTAGTTGCCTTTAAAGAAAAATCCGTGTGTTTTGCAAGCTGGACGTGTGCCACTGAAAGTCCGGGTGGCTTTTGTTACAAGACAGAAGCACGCAAATGTGTGATACAATAAATGTTGCAAGTCGGACGCTTGACGCTGCAAGACAGATCAAAGTTGCTGCAAACCGAGCGAACGTTGTCGCAAGGTCACACGCCGTTTCCCCCCACAAAACCATCCACCGTTTTTTTAGCTTTTTTTTTTTGCAAAATTTGGACTGCCATGTTGCAAAGCGGGCCACGTGGCGCTACGTGCTGCACGGCCGAATACTTGACGTTACAAGGCCCAATGTACGACGCTACAAGGCTAACAAATTGGGAGCTTGTCTAAAAAAACAAATTGGGAGCTCTGACCGGCGCCGGTTGGAGTTTCTGGCGCCCACGCGGCTCTTGGTGGGCCGGGCCATCACGAGGCAGAAAGCAAATCACTCAGCTCACACCTATGTACGCTTGATTGTCTCAAAAAAAAAAACCTATGTACGCTTGTACGCCTTGCCCACCAGATCGACCAAAGCGTGACGAGTGTTTTCACAAATTTTCAATCTCCGCTCACAACTTTTTTCTTCATTCAGAGATACCTGACTGATCTCGGCCAGATTTCTGTCAAGAGGGTTCTAAAAAAAAGATTTCTGTCAAGAGGGCCCAGGTTCTACCTCAAGCTGACATAGGTGTTCGGCAGCAAGTTTCTAATGCTGGTCGTAGATGGACTGCTCCAAGCCAGGGTTCAGTGAAAATACATGTTGATGCAGCAGTGGGCAGGCATGGAGACAAGGGAGCCATTGCGGCTGTGTGTCGAAGTGAGCACGGAGAATACTTGGGATCTTCAGCAGTATGTTTTGCATATTTAACCGACCCCGAGATCCTTGAAGCGCTGGTCTGCGGCAAGGGTTTGTCTTTAGCAGCTGACTTAGCTTGCCGGCAGGTTGTATTATCAACGGATTGTGCAGCTACTGTTGAGAATGTACAAGGAGTTCACAAAGGGATGTCGGGAATGATTATAAAGGAAATCCAGAAGAAGATGCAAAGCTTTCAAGAGGTACATATAGTCCATCAGAAGCGTGAGTTCAATGTTGAAGCACATGTTTTGGCCAAAGCTGCTATTCCTTTAGTTCCTGGGAGGCACATCTGGTTATCTGTTAAGCCAGGTTTTATTTGTATGCCATAAAACATTATGTTTGAATAAAGTGCTTCCAACCCTAAAAAAAAAACCTATATACGCTTGTTCATCTCCTAAAAAAAACGTACGCTTGATCTCCTTCTCTGAAAAAAATCGTACGCTCGGTATCCTTAAATTTAAGCTCGTTCTCCACTTCAATCAAAACAAAACATACGCTGCGAACCAACATGTGGTTGGATGGTTAGTGGGACAGTGGTATAACCCTGATGCTCGCATTATTCCTAGATTTATGTCAGGATGTCCGGCGATGCGCTTTCAATGCGAGGAGGCGCCTACAGTGACTTCATAAATCTCAAGATGATATGCCGGCTCAATCTCTCGAAGGTGCTCATAGAGGTAGATGTGCGTGCGTGCGTTCATAGGGTGAGTGTATGCACGTATGTATGAGCGCTTGCGTCTGTACTATGTTAAAAAAATATACGCTTCGTTCGACCGTTGACTGATCAAACGTTGACCTATGAAAAAAAGGCAAAAAATTGAAAAAAATCGACAAAAGTTCGTGAATTCAATAATATTCACAGATTTTAAAAACAGTTTACAAACTCCAAAAAAAATCTCGAAGTGGAAAAAAGGTCATCGAAATCCAAAAAACACTTCACAAATTTGAAGAAAGTCCATCGATTTCAAAAAAGGTTCACAAAATTGAAGAAGTTCAATTTTTTTTAAAAGATCACAAATATGAAAAAAAATGTTCATGAAGTTGAAAAAAATCATCTATTTTGAAAAAGCATTCATTGATTTTGTAAAAAAGTTCATCCGTTTTTAAAAAAAGTTCATTGATTCCCCAAAAAAGTTCACGAGTTTGAAAATAAGGTCATCAATTTTGTAAAAAGATCATGGAAATTGAAAAAAGTTCATTGGTTTCAAAAAAGAGTTAATCGATTTAAAAAAAAGTTTATTAGAACTGAAAAAGTTCATCGGTTTTAATAAAAGTTAATCGAATTGAAAAAGAGTCCGTCAAATTTATGTGAAATTACTAAATAAGTCTCAATGCCTGGAGAATTTCGAAAATAAAATGCCTGGATAAGAGTTACCAAAATAAATTGCCTAGGGGTTACCAGGGTACAAGGCTACAACCTACACTCCCACAGATAAGGGCTGTCAAAAACAAAAAACAAAACAGCTACGTTTGGTTTGTTAACATATACTGTATGTTACAACTGCTGGAGTACTCATCACAGATACAATGAGTTAGCAAACATGATGCCACGGCGTAAGCTCTCACTCGCCGATCCAAACTTGCTCTCAAGGTTGACCTCCCCAACAGCTTCAGCAGCGGCTTTTAGCTGGCAAACAAATTAAGTCAGTTGGTCCGACAAAGGAAAACAAAGCAAGCTTATTTTCTTGACTATTTACAGAACTTTGTAATAGGAAAGTAAAGTGTTGGGCATGCAGAAAAGGCCAAAGAAGAAAGTCAGATGCCAATCACAACTTCTATATATGGAGATAAACAGAAATTGATAACATTTCTTACATATCTAGCTACAGTCCAACTTGTTCATCATATTCAGTCATGTCACAGTTGAGAGTAAATGTTGACAGTTTATGGACATTTCGCTAGAAGGACATGTCACACTTGTATTCACATGCACATTGATCTAATGGATCAATCAAAGGCAGATTTTTTTTATTCGCATGCACTTTAAGTCAAATGGGATAACCAAAGACAGACACTCTCATTATCCAAGTGATTTTAGTAATAGTGCCCAGAACCAACAGGTGGTTTACCTGATTCAGAAATTCATCCAGCCTCCTAACTAGCCGTATGATGCTTCCTTCAAAAATGTCAGTCATTTCTGTCACCTCTCCGAAGGTGGCGCCCTGTGAGGAAAATGTTTCAGGACTCTACACATAATTACTACAAAAACTGCAGCAGCAGTACAGATGCAGAGTATGATTGCATCAGATGTCGAGATTATGCATGATGAGAATCAATGTCACAATTGGAAATAAGATATCTTAATGCCCAGAGAATTTCCAAAAAAAAAGGAACACAAGATCTATAGTTTAATGAACTGCATAGTCTGACCAACCTTTGACCAGCAGTATATGACGTCCATCAGGTAGGGTTTACAAGTTGATTCAACATATTCTTCAACATTGATGTCCAATTTGCATTCCCGTTGTACCTAAAACAAGAGTGAGAAATCAGAGTTCCCAATCAAGCATAGGGACCAGGGAGATGGGTGGCGATATAGTGATGATACAACAAGTATGCACCTCGGCTATTTTCCTTGCAGCCTCCTGGAGCTGCATCATTGGCTTAGAAAGCTCATTTCTCAGGCGTATTTGCTCACTTGATTTCTCACACGGAACAAAGCAGCTAACAACGGAAGCAACTTGATGATGATCAAGATCATTAAATGTACCTAGTCACATAAACATATTAATGCAATACTGAATGTAAAGTAAGCAAAAACTGAACCCACAGTCATATTAAACAGGTACCATTAAACATAAGTTCAGTGACAAGCAGCTCATCCCCAGTGTCTATCAAACAGGCAGCACGCCCCTTTAACTGGAGAACACCATCCGCATCAATATGACCCAGTATCTTCAGAACGCGAGACCGGTTTTTCAGTTCATCCCTAAATTTTTGTAGCTGAATGATGGAGAATGTGAGAACCCATTTAGCTGTTTAACAAGGATCAATCATACAAACATTCAACCAACCTGTGAATCCCGCATCTTTGACTTTAGTTGCTGAATTTCATGATTCAATTCAGCTTTTCTTTGGTACCATGACAGTTGCTGTTCACTTTGATCGGACTGAGACACAAAAATAGCAAAAAAAAAGTGCATCAAGTAAAAATGGGACTGGGCATTTCTTAATTGAAAGGTGACAATAAGGCATACCTTATGAAGTGGGTGAGAACACAGTTTCTGCTCAAGATCCTCAAGTTTATGAACCAGGTCGACTAATTCAGGTTCTTCAATACCCATGTCCTATTAATTATACCAGAATGTCAAAAAATGACACCATGATTCAAAATGATCGCTTTAGGATGACAGGTGATTTATTTTTAGGAAAGAATGATCTGAGAAACTGGACCAACTAAATGTGACACGAAGGAATGCCAGCAGAAGGTAGAGCAAGGGAGCGCATCAAAGGGTTTGCAGACTAGAAATAAGCAGGTGAAGACCATATCAGTATTTTAGCTATAGCATTTGTTTTCTCCGTCTGCATATCATGCATGGACGATGTACTGAGGAAAAACGGATATGATATATCTCATCCGGAGAGCTGTGCTAATGTACATCCAAAACCTGACAACATAAATTTGACTTCCTTTTTTTGGAACTCTGAGCCTCTCTAAACAAAAATGGTACTTGTAGTGCAAAATTAACAATGAACTTAAAAGAGGCATTATGTAAGACGAATTTTCACCGTAATTGGATTTAGCTTTGGAAGTCCTTGGGGGTAACGCTTTCCTAGTTCTTGAACTGCAAAAAGTATGTTTTGTCTTGCTTCAGGTGGTCGCAAATCAGATGGAATGCTGATTCTAATGCTGCTTAGACCACATACCAAAGGTAATGGTACAGGCACCTGCAAATATCTGAACATTAGTCAAAACTAAATTTTGGGCCAACGCTAAATGAGAATAATAATATGACTAGCAAACTGAAGATAAACGACCACAATAAAATCCTCTGTCACGATCTTCAACTCACCACATGCATTTCTCCCTTCTCCCCAGGGCGAGGTGGGCATGGCTTTGAACGCAATCCGCTCTCACTCAAACTAGAAGAACAATGAAGCAAGGTATCCACTATATAGTTATTATTGCGGGATGCACTTAATGCAGGGGGGAGGCTACTAGATGCTGGAGGTTTCTTTACAACATTTACAACCACACCCCATCCCCAGTCTGTTGAACCATCCCTCACCTTAACCTGCCATGATGCAAATTACTCAGTGAAATGGAATCTGTGTAAATTTTACAGAATCCACATCATAAGTCATAACAAAGCAATTCATCAAAGAAGGAAAATGATGAACAGAAATACACAGTATTCATAGTGTGTGTTGTTTCTTATCAGTCATCCTCAAGCAAGAACAGAACCTAGGAGAAATAGTTACGTACCAGCCTTCCAGGAACCAAATATAACAAAGCTCTCTCTGGTCTAATCATCTCAGACATGATTTTCTTCTCAAGTTCAGATATATCAAGCCCTAATTTGTGATATTCAGCAAGATCATTCTGTACAAGTAGAGGTGATACATTGTTAGTCAAACAGAAGCACAATAATGTATACTACAACCGAAATAGCATACCTCTCCAGAAGAGCCCAGCAAGCTAGCTTCATTTTCCAACCTTGTAATCTTCTGAACCACTTCGGGTAATGCCTGAAAAGCAACGGAAGCTCATCTTTGGCATTCAAAAGGATATGTCATAAAAGGCATCTTTAAGGTTGATACAGACCTTTTCATACTGAAACTGGTGGAATGAATTCCGGATCACATGTTCAGCAGTAAATTGGCCCTCCGCGCGACTCAGCAAATTCAGAATAGTGTAGTAGCTCAGTCGGAAAGTACTGATGAGAGGTGCTGGTTTACCTAACACCATGTCCTTGATAACACTCATTTCCATCTGAAAAGTTAAATTATGTTATGACCAAAGGCCAAATGTCAAACTAAAGGAAGCACGTGAGCACAACACAAAAGCTTTAGCGCATATATGTTGCATAAGAATCACGGTATGCAAAATAAATCTCGAAAAGCAATTCAAGCATGAATATGGAACAAAACAAGTGTCTTGCAGGACAGCTTCAATAGCGCAAAATGAATGTTAACACAACTACTAAGAATTGGAGCAAATTAATTTTGCGTAACAAGTATTGCAAGCTAAGTAAAGCTTGTTATGAGAATTCAAGCATGAACATAGAACAATGTCTCTTGGGAGGACAACTTCAACAGAACAAAATGACTCTTCAACACAACTACTGAGGTGAGAACTACGAACAGCGCATGTATCTTTCAAATGCAAAGTTCAATAGTCTAAAAAATTAAGCTTATAATGACTTCCAACTACATGCCACTGCATACCCATAATTAACTAATAAAAACTGTTAGGTTCAAATATCAAACTGGTAAACATCTACCAAAATCAGAACCATGACTACAAGTAAAATAGCAATGATTTGCGTTTGACAAAAATAAAGCAGTAATCAGTTACCACATTTAATTATCATAATCAACGCAGAAAGACAACTGCAATTTCCGTTATGATAAGTAATGGAAAGGGGTTATGCCCGGTTCAAAAAAAAAGACAACTGCAGAATCTGAATGGGGGATGCATTTGATCAAATTATTGTAGTAGAAAGACATACAAATTCCACGCACGATCATCGTGCTATATAAAATATATTAAGAACAAAGAAAGTTGTAAGGGAAGACTACACAGCCTTACCTGTTCATCTATCATTATAACACAAATGCCACGTTCATCCTTGCCACGCCGACCGGCTCTTCCACTCATCTAGAAAGAAAAAACAAAATTATTGTGAGAAGGGCTTGTACATTCTATTCCACCTACTAACTCTACATATATATGCCTGACTTCACTTCATGTACATTAGATTTACCTGTATATATTCTCCAGAACCAATAAAACGGTTACTATCACCATCCCATTTCTTGACAGATGTAAAGACAACTGTTTTTGCAGGCATGTTCAGTCCCATGGCAAACTGAAGAATAACAATCATGAGTTAATCAAATGCTGCTACTAAAGAGTGAAAATAATTCCAGAAAGTATAAAGAAATAGTTATCTGACTTTCTCTATTTCAAAAATAAAAAATAGAAGTCCCTTTGAGGAGTATAGTTCCAAATTATGCACATGTCAATGGATAAAATAAGTTTAGTGTCAAGTGGGACAATGAGGTTAAAACGCGCACCGTCTCAGTAGCAAAGAGAGCTTTCACAAGACCTTCTTGGAAGAGCAATTCCACCAGCTCCTTAATTATTGGAAGCAGTCCAGAATGGTGTACTGCAATACCTCGTTTAAGAAGAGGCAACATCAACTCTATAGCAGGTAAACCTCTATCTTCCTCGCTTAAACAGAAAATAGCACTGCGGAAAACCTGTTCAATGCTATCCTTTTCTTCTTCAGTGTTGAAATCAAGTTTTGACATCGACATCGCATGGTGCTCACATTCCCTTCTACTAAAGCTGAAAATAATGACTGGTTGAAACTTGCGCTCCATAATCATCTGCAAATTAGCAATCATCAGAATTAATCAGGGATAAGACTGGAAGAAATTAAACCAAACTATAAAACATCAACAGCTAAACAGTGAATATCATCAATAAGTGAGACATGAATGTTCCCTAGTTTTTAAAGCCAGCACGTGGTAAACTACAAAATATGCATGCTTGTACAAGAAAGCGTAAACCATCTATTTATTTGTAAATTCAGAAAGCACAATAAAGCCAGAATTTATCTTGCACTAAAGTATGTCAGTGGCTGCCTACCTTGACAATTCTGTATATGTCAGAAGTTCCAGAAGCATTCCCGCCTTTTGCAATTCGACCACTGGCTTTAGGCCCACCACTCTTCTTCCCATCTAGTTGACTAGGTTGCTTCGCAAATGTGTCTTGCAGCTTCAGAAAATTATCCTCCCTGAACTGACCATTTTCATCTACTACGAGGTAGAGACCAGACCCACCTATTGGGAACACGTAGTGCTGTAACGGTGTCGGCCTGAAGTCTGTGTACACCACGTGACAAGGCTGCTTGTGCAGATTGCATATCCACTCAGCAAACTCGGTTGCATTCGACATGGTAGCAGAAAGAAAGACCATCTTGATGGCAGGGGGGAGGAAAACTATACTCTCTTCCCACACAACGCCTCTCTCCCGGTCCTTCATGTAGTGGATCTCATCAAATATAACCCAACCAACTTCCTTGATCACCTCGGAACCCCTATAGAGCATTCCCCTCAGGATTTCCGTCGTCATGACCAGGCAAGTAGCATTTGGCTGAAGCGTGACATCACCAGTCATCAAGCCAACATCAGAAAACTCCTGGCTAAGCTCACGGTACTTCTGATTGCTCAGAGCCTTCAGTGGAGAGGTATATATAACCCTCTGCTTGTCTCTAAACGACATTGCAATGGCGTACTCAGCAATGGCCGTCTTCCCCGCAGAGGTGTGAGCTGAGACCAAGACAGATTCGTTCCGCTCCAAGCAGGCGATCGAGACAGTCTGGAAGGGGTCGAGCTGAAACGGGTATGTCTTGGCCATGTCCCCGTTAAACACAGGGTTTGAAAGGGTCCCATGTACGGCCTCGTCCTTAGACAAATCATAGCCATTGGGGGCAGCAACCTCATGGATGCACGACCGGGCGAGGTTCTGACGTTTGGCAGCCGAGCCAGGCAGCGACTGATGTCCATTCATAACAGCGGCAGCGGAACTGTCCTCGGAATCCAGCTCGGGTGCTTTGCGCTTGCTGGTATTTTCCACCTCTTCCATCTTTTCGATAGGATTTACCTATCACATTAGAAACATGAGCCAATTGCAGCGGTAGAATATCAGAGACATTACTTGCATTGCATGCCTAGAAAGAAAAGAAGACATTACTTGCAGACATGAATGGGCAGGAGCAGCAGAGCTAGACTGAAATTACAGCTTAACATATCAAGGAAGTTCTGGATATGGCAAACGATGGCCAACTTGCAACATTCCAACACCACAGTACCAGTTAAAACGAGACTAAAACCCTAAGCCGGAAACGGAGCATCCCAAAAGCTTCGTAATATACTTCCCACAATCACTTGCAGCAATTCCCACCACACAAAACGGATATACAATTTAAAGAATTACTAGAGAAAAATGCCAGAATAAATTGACTGGGAATACAAAAGCGGAATGAATCGAACCCAGCAAGCTACATAGCATGGGGAATGAGGTTCAATTGAACCTTGGAACATCAGGAACCTAAGAATCAGCATCATCCCAAAACCCTAGTGGAAAAACTGCAGAAAGGGGCCCCATAAGTCTTTTCCCCTTTCCTCGTGCTCCTGTTCTCGTGCGTGCAAACAGCTCGGCCTGGGAATGGTTTGGGAGGGAAATGGGTCCTACGCTCTTGGCACCTCCGCCGCCGTCGCAACGAACGCCGAATCGAGGCCCGGAACGCGCACCGGAAGAACGTGCCCGCGAGGAGCTGGAGCAATAGACAGATCTCGGCGAGGGCTTACCTCTCTCTCACTCTCTTGACGGCGAGGAAGGAGCAGCGCGGCGGGGAGGCGGCGCCAGATGAGCGGAGCTGGAGGAGGCAGGCAACCCCTCTCGCCCGCCCTTCGCTCTTGATTTCTGATGATGGGGAGCGTGGTCGGGCAGCGCTCCGGCCGGTGGCAGGCAACCCCTCTCGCTCGCCCTTCGCTCGTCCGAACCCGTCGCAGAATCGCCGATGGGCACCGAGAATGGGTTCGGACCGAAAAGCCCAAACCAAGCAGATCCAGTGCAATTTTTGGCCACACCACCATCTCGGTACATTCTTTTTTTCCTTAAAAAAAACAAATGTCAGTACATTCTGACCGCAGGGACTATATCTCGCTTGTTGCGAGACTGAGACCTGCCTTGTCTCTCACGCTCCCTGAAGCAGTTTTGAGAAGGTTCTATGGACCGGTTTTACAACCTCTCATGTGGTTTTTTCTTCTTCTCTTTTATATGTGTTTTATCGGTTTTCACTGTTTAAAGTATTTCTTTTTTTTCTTTTTAAATACATGTTGGGTTTTTCAACACATGTTGTATATTTTTTTATACATCATGTAACATTTTTTTGACACATGTTGAACATTTTCTAAATACATGATGAACATTTCTTTAAATACATGTTTGAACATTTTTTAATAAATTTTAAATATTTTAAATACACATTGAACATTTTTTGAGTGGTATGAAACATTTTTATATTATGCAAACATTCTTTTTGAAAATTGCAAACATACTTTTGGAACATGTGGACATTTTTAAATGTTATGTATATATTTTGGATGGTATGAAACATTTTTACATTGTATAAAAACTTTTTTAAGTGTCATGAACATTTTTTTAGAAATGTGTGACACATTTTATTTTTAAATATTACGAACAATTTTTTAATAGTATGAAATATTTTAAAAATTTATGTATTTTTTATTGTTGTATATTTTTAAAAAACATGATGAACATTTTCTGAAACACGTGAATATTTTCTAAATGTCATGATTTTTTTTTGAACTGTACGGACCTTTTTTAAAAAATTGTACAAAAAATTTACACCACATTAACACCTTTTAAATGTGCAGTAAATATTTTTTTAAAATTATAAAAATGATTTTTGAAGTATATGTACTTTAAATATTTTGAGATATAAACAAAACCTAGTGTATATGTGTATCTACCTGCATACGTGTACGGCCTCGTGTGCGTGCGTGGTTATGACTTAGAAATAAATATAGGGGCCATGGTCCGCCCCAAATAGGCTAGGCCTATTAGAGGGCAACCCCTGGAATAGGCGACATGGGCAACCCCTTGAGGCCCATGTAGGTGGCGCCCTTCACTCCTTGCCTTCCGTACAAATGGAGGGTGCAGTTAGGGTTGGAGGAGGGGCCCCATCTCTTTGGCCGCCGTCCTAGGGAAGGGACCTTCTCCTCCAAGTCGGGCTCCTTCCCTCCCACCTATATGTACTCACGGCGTCGCACCTATTGAACTCACAAGTTCCCGCGAAGTTTGGGCACCCCCTCCCCCTCTTATTTGTTGGGGATCGTTGCAGAAATTAAAAAATTTCTACGCATCACCAAGATCAATCTATGGAGAGACTAGCAACGAGAGAGGGGAGTGCATCTTCATACCCTTGAAGATCGCGATGCGGAAGCATTACAAGAACGCAGATGAAGGAGTCGTACTCGCAGCGATTCAAATCGCGGTTGATTCCGATCTAAGTGCCGAACAACGGCGCCTCTGCGTTCAACACACGTATAGCCCGGGGACGTCTCCTCCTTCTTGATCCAGCAAGGGGGAAGGAGAAGTTGGGGAAGAGCTCCGGCAGCACGGCGACGTGGTGGTGGAGCTTGCAGTTCTCCGGCAGGGCTTCACCAAGCTCAACGGAGGAGGAGGGGGTGTTGGAGAGGGGGAGGGTTGCGCCTTGGGAAGGGTGCTGCTGCCCTCCCTCCACCCCTCTATTTATAGGGCGAAGGGGGAAGGGGGGCCGGCCCCTCCAAATGGATCTAGAGGGGGGGCGGCGGCCAAGGGGAGGGGGCTTGCCCCCCAAGCCAAGGGGGGCGCCCCCTTTAGGGCCCCCCCAACCCTAGGCGCATGGGCCCTAGGGGCGTGGCGCCCAGCCCACTTAGGGGCTGGTTCCCTTCCACATACAGCCCATAGGGCCCTTCGGGGCAGGTGGACCCTCCCGGTGGACCCCCGGAACCCCTTCTGTGGTCCCGGTACAATACCGATAAACCTCCGAACACTTCCGGTGACCGTATGATGACTTCCCATATATAAATCTTCACCTCCGGACCATTCCGGAACTCCTCGTGACGTCCGGGATCTCATCCGGGACTCCGAACAACATTCGGTAACTGCATACTATTTCCCATAACAACTCTAGCGTCACCGAACCTTAAGTGTGTAGACCCTACGGGTTCGGGAACCATGTAGACATGACCGAGACATCTCTCTGGCCAATAACCAACAGCGGGATCTGGATACCCATGTTGGCTCCCACATGTTCCATGATGATCTCATCAGATGAACCACGATGTCGGGGATTCAATCAATCCCGTACACAATTCCCTTTGTCTACCGGTATGATACTTGCCCGAGATTCGATCGTCGGTATCCCAATACCTTGTTCAATCTCGTTACCGGCAAGTCTCTTTACTCGTTCCGTAACACATCATCCCGTGATCAACTCCTTGGTCACATTGAGCTCATTATGATGATGCATCACTGAGTGGGCCCAGAGATACCTCTCCGTCATGCGGAGTGACAAATCCCAGTCTCGATTCGTGCCAACCCAACAGACACTTTCGGAGATACCTGTAGTGTGCCTTTATAGCCACCCAGTTACGTTGTGACATTTGGCACACCCAAAGCATTCCTACGGTATCCGGGAGTTGCACAATCTCATGGTCTAAGGAAATGATACTTGACATTAGAAAAGCTTTAGCAGACGAACTATACGATCTTTGTGCTATGCTTAGGATTGGGTCTTGTCCATCACATCATTCTCCTAATGATGTGATCCCGTTATCAACGACATCCAATGTCCATGGTCAGGAAACCGTAACCATCTATTGATCAATGAGCTAGTCAACTAGAGGCTCACTAGGGACATGTTGTGGTCTATGTATTCACACATGTATTACGATTTCCCGATAACACAATTATAGCATGAACAATAGAAAATTATCATGAACAAGGAAATATAATAATAACCATTTTATTATTGCCTCTAGGGCATATTTCCAACAGTCTCCCACTTGCACTAGAGTCAATAATCTAGTTATATTGTGATGAATCGAACACCCATAGAGTTCTGGTGTTGATCATGTTTTGCTCGTGGAAGAGGTTTAGTCAACGGATCTGCGACATTCAGGTCCATATGCACTTTACAAATATCTATGTCTCCATCTTGAACATTTTCACGAATGGAGTTGAAGCGACGCTTGATATGCCTGGTCTTCTTGTGAAACCTGGGCTCCTTGGCCAGGGCAATAGCTCCAGTGTTGTCACAGAAGAGAGCCATCGGGCCCGACGCATTAGGAATAACTCCTAGGTCGGTAATGAACTCCTTCATCCAGATTGCTTCATGTGCTGCCTCCGAGGCTGCCATGTACTCCGCTTCACATGTAGATCCCGCCACGACGCTTTGCTTGCAACTGCACCAGCTGACTGCCCTACCATTCAAAATATACACTTATCCGGTTTGTGACTTGGAGTCATCCAGATCTGTGTCGAAGCTAGCATCGACGTAACCCTTTACGACGAGCTCTTCTCACCTCCATAAACGAGAAACATATCCTTAGTCCTTTTCAGGTACTTTAGGATATTCTTGACCGCTGTCCAGTGTTCCATGTCGGGATTACTTTGGTACCTTCCTACCAAACTTACGGCAAGGTTTACATCAGGTCTGGTACACAGCATGTCATACATAATAGACCCTATGGCCGAGGCATAGGGAATGACACTCATCTTTTCTCTATCTTCTGCCGTGGTCGGGCATTGAGCCGTGCTCAATCTCACACCTTGAAATATAGGCAAGAACCCCTTCTTGGACTGATCCATATTGAACTTCTTCAATATCTTGTCAAGGTATGTGCTTTGTGAAAGACCAATGAGGCGTCTCTATCTATCTCTATAGATCTTGATGCCTAATATATAAGCAGCTTCTCCAAGGTCCTTCATTGAAAAACACTTATTCAAGTAGGCCTTTATGCTTTCCAAGAGTTCTATATCATTTCCCATAAATAGTATGTCATCCACATATAATATGAGAAATGCTACGGAGCTCCCACTCACTTTCTTGTAAACACAGGCTTCTCCATAAATCTGCGTAAACCCAAACGCTTTGATCATCTCATCAAAGCGAATGTTCCAACTCCGAGATGCTTGCACTAGCCCATAGATTGAGCGTTGGAGCTTGCATACCTTGTCAGCATTCTTAGGATCGACAAAACCTTCCGGCTGCATCATATACAATTCTTCCTTAAGGAAACCATTAAGGAATGCCGTTTTGACGTCCATTTGCCATATCTCATAATCATAGAATGCGGCAATTGCTAACATGATTCGGACGGACTTCAACTTCGCTACGGGTGAGAAGGTCTCATCGTAGTCAACCCCTTTAACTTGTCGATAACCCTTAGCGACAAGCCGAGCTTTATAGATGGTCACATTGCCATCCGCGTCCGTCTTCTTCTTAAAGATCCATTTATTTTCTATGGCTCGCCGATCATCGGGCAAGTCTGTCAAAGTCCATACTTTGTTTTCATACATGGATCCTATCTCGAATTTCATGGCTTCAAGCCATTTGTTGGAATCTGGGCCCGCCATCGCTTCTTCATATTCGAAGGTTCACCGTTGTCTAACAACATTATTTCTAGGACAGGGTTGCCATACCATTCTGGCGTGGAACATGTCCTTGTGGACCTACGAAGTTCAGTAGTAACTTGATCTGAAGTTCCTTGATCATCATCATTAACTTCCTCTCTAGTCGGTGCAGGCACCACAGAAACATTTTCTTGAGCTGCGCTACTTTCCGGTTCAAGAGGCAGTACTTCATCAAGTTCTACTTTCCTCCCACTTACTTCTTTCGAGAGAAACTCTTTCTCTAGAAAGGATCCATTCTTGGCAACAAAGATCTTGCCTTCGGATCTGAGGTAGAAGGTATACCCAATAGTTTCCTTAGGGTATCCTATGAAGACACATTTTTCCGACTTGGGTTCGAGCTTTTCAGGTTGAAGTTTCTTGACATAAGCATCGCATCCCCAAACTTTCAGAAACGACAACTTAGGTTTCTTCCCAAACCATAATTCATATGGTGTCGTCTCAACGGATTTTAATGGAGCCCTATTTAAAGTGAATGCGGCAGTCTCTAAAGCATAACCCCAAAATGATAGCGGTAGATCGGTAAGAGACATCATAGATCGCACCATATCTAATAGGGTGCGATTACGACGTTCGGACACACCATTACGCTGAGGTGTTCCAGGCGGCGTGAGTTGTGAAACAATTCCACATTTCCTTAAGTGTGTGCCAAATTCGTGACTCAAATATTCCCCTCCACGATCTGATCATAAGAACTTTATTTTCCTGTCACGTTGATTCTCAACCTCACTTTGAAATTCCTTGAACTTTTCAAAGGTCTCAGACTTATGTTTCATTAAGTAGACATACCCATATCTACTCAAGTCATCAGCGAGGGTGAGAACATAACGATAACCACCGCGAGCCTCAACGCTCATTGGACCGCACACATCAGTATGTATGATTTCCAATAAGTTGGTTGCTCGCTCCATTGTTCCGGAGAACGGAGTCTTGGTCATTTTGCCCATGAGGCATGGTTCACACGTGTCAAATGATTCATAATCAAGAGACTCCAAAAGTCCATCTGCATGGAGTTTCTTCATGCGTTTGACACCAATGTGACCAAGGCAACAGTGCCACAAGTATGTGGGACTATCATTATCAACCTTACATCTTTTGGCATTCACACTATGAATATGTGTAACATCACGTTCGAGATTAAATAAGAATAAACCATTGACCAGCGGGGCATGACCATAAAACATGTCTCTCATATAAATAGAACAACCATTATTCTCAGATTTAAATGAGTAGCCATCTCGCATTAAGCGAGATCCATATACAATGTTCATGCTCAAAGCTGGCACTAAATAACAATTATTGAGGTTTAAAACTAATCCCGTAGGTAAATGTAGAGGTAGTGTGCCGACGACGATCACATCGACCTTGGAACCATTCCCGACGCGCATCGTCACCTCGTCCTTCGCCAGTCTCCGCAGCTCCTGTTTTGAGTTACAAATATGAGCAACCGCACCGGTATCAAATATCCAGGAGCTACTACGAGTGCTGGTAAGGTACACATCAATAACATGTATATCATATATACCTTTGGTATTGCCGGCCTTCTTATCCGCTAAGTACTTGGGGCAGTTCCGCTTCCAGTGACCGTTTCCCTTGCAATAAAAACACTCAGTCTCAGGTTTGGGTCCATGCTTTGGCTTCTTCCCGGCAACTAGCTTACCGGGCGCGGCAACTCCCTTGCCGTCCTTCTTGAAGTTCTTCTTACCCTTGCCTTTCTTGAAACTAGTGGTTTTATTGACCATCAACACTTGATGTTCCTTTTTGATCTCCACCTCCGCTGATTTCAGCATTTAATATACCTCAGGAATGGTTTTCTCCATCCCCTGCATATTGAAATTCATCACAAAGCTCTTGTAGCTAGGTAGGAGCGACTGAAGGATTCTGTCAACGACCGCGTCATCCGGGAGATTAACTCCCAGCTGAGATAAGCGGTTGTGCAACCCAGACATTTTGAGTATGTGCTCGCTGACAGAAATATTCTCCTCCATCTTACAACTGTAGAACTTGTCGGAGACTTCATATCTCTCGACCCGGGCATGAGCTTGGAAAACCATTTTCAGCTCTTGGAACATCTCATATGCTCTGTGCTGCTCAAAATGCTTTTGGAGCCCTGGTTCTAAGCTGTAAAGCATGCCGCACTGAACCAGGGAGTAATCATCACTACGCGACTGCCAGGCGTTCATAATGTCTTGAGTTGCTGGGGAAACAGGTGCGTCACCTAGCGGTGCTTCAAGGAAATATGCTTTCTTGGCAGCTATGAGGATAATCCTTAGGTTACGGACCCAGTCCGTGTAGTTGCTACCATCGTCTTTCAGCTTGGTTTTCTCTAGGAACGCGTTGAAGTTGAGCGCAACATTAGCGTGGGCCATTTGATCTACAAGACATATTGCAAAGATTTTTAGACTATGTTCATGATAATTAAGTTAATCTAATCAAATTATTTAATGAACTCCCACTCAGACAGACATCCCTTGTAACACCCCGGATGTAACTTTCCATATTTGTAACTCCAACTCTTGCCATTTCCGGCTATGTGTTATGATATTCCCTCCGTGGTCGGGTTTGTTTTTCGTTTTGCATTTTGTTCATGTCATGCATTTCATATCATGTCATCATGTGCATTGCATTTGCATACGTGTTCGTCTCATGCATCCGAACATTTTCCCCGTTGTCCGTTTTGCAATCTGGCACTCCCACCTCCTCCGGTGCACCCCTCTTGTTTTCTTTTCGTGAGCGGGTGTTGAACGCTCTCGGAATGGACCGAGGCTTGTCAAGTGGCCTTGGTATACCACCGGTAGACCACCGATCAAGTTTCGTTCCATTTGGAGGTCGTTTGGTACTCCAACGGTTAACCGGGTAACCGCAAAGTCCTTCTGGGTGTTGCAGCAAAACCCCTCTCTAAACAGCCCAAAACTCCTCTAAGTCACTTCCATGCTGTAGGTCGTTCGATCACGATCGTGTGGGCGAAAACCGCACCTCATTTGGACTCTCCTAGCTCCCTCTACCTATATATACCCCTCCCCCTCCGAATACATTCGCAGATCAAAACCCTAAAAATCTCCCTGCCGCCACCGGACGTGTCCGTACCACGCCGGACGCTTCTCCACCGCCGCCCGCGTCCAACCAGCTGCCGCCACGTGTCACCGCCGCCCGTCCCGCGCCGCCGGCCCGGAGAGCCCGTACGGGGCCCTCCC
>NC_057805.1:66789671-66796521 GCF_018294505.1 Triticum aestivum
GCCGCCGCCGCCCTCCGCCGCGGTCGCAGCCCGAGCCGGCGAGCTCCGCCGGCCCCGCTCGTCGCCCCCTCCGCCTCTCCTCCCTTCGGCCGGCCGCCTCTTCCTCCTCCCCGCTCCGGTGAGCAGCTCCAGCTCCGGCCACCGGCGAGCTCGAGGCCGCCTGCTCCAGATCCGATCGAGGAGACCCTATGTTGACTTTCCCCCCGTCAAAATATTTCCAAGTCCTTATATTTTCACAGTATATTGCTATATTCATCGCATCATAACTCTCTGCATATAGCTCCGTTTCGCGCGTGTAATATACCGAAATGTTTGTCTCGTGATGCTCTTCATTTTGTTCCATTGCACCATATTCATTTGAGCCCATCTTGATGCCCAAATCTCTGGTGCAAGAGTGCTAGTTGCTGTGATCTGCTGTTACTTATCAAAACTTGAGAATTTGTTATTTTTGTTGCATTTAATCTGTGCATCTTATGGGCATGAGCTCTACATGTGTTTTGTTGTATGCCATGCCATCTTTACAGAGGTGTATGCCATGTATTTTTGTGATCTCTGTGGTGACTAGCACAAGCATGCAAACTAGGCGTCGTAATGTTTCTGATTTCAGAGACTTAGTATTTTCTCTAGGTCTGTGACTGCTGTTATTTTGTTGCTATGTATCCATATGGCTACAGAGAGATCCATGCTTATTTTGGAGATGTTCAGTAAGGATGTTTTGTAGATATTGTTGTAATTGATCTATTCATGCCCTTGTTTGCAATTATGGAGTGCCATAGCATGACTCAGTCTTGCTCTACTTTTGCTATAAAATATTTCTGGCAGATTGTTTACGTGTTATTCAATTTTGCCAAGGTTGTTGTAGTTGTTTCATACATGCTATGCAATTGCTCTTGCCATGGATAGCTTTATAAACATGCCATCTTCCTGTGGGTATGCTTATTTTGTCATGCAGTACTTTGTGGTGAGTGCATCAAGCTCACCAAGATACCCTCATAATGTCTGTTTCTGTCATACTCTGTTTTCTGCCAAGTCTGAAACCTGTTAACGAAACTTGCTATGTTTACTTGGTTGCCATCATATCTTCTGGTCCTTTTTGGCTTATGGTCAGTAAGGGACTTTTGTCATATGCTTTTAGTAGAATACTTCCATGCCTTGTTTTGCCATGTTAAGTTCCTGTAGCATGTTGTTTTCGTGCTCTGAATATTGCGACCTGATGCTGTTTCAGTCATGTCCAGTAATTTCACCAAGTCTGTGAACCTGTTATCTTTTGCACTTTTGCCATGCTTGTTTAAACCTGCTGTAGTGTGATCTAGCCGTAGCTTAGTGTTCATTTTTTGTCAAGCATCACCTGTAGATTACTGTCATATGCTTTGTTTCTATGTTGGAGTACTGTAGCATAGTTTCTTGTTGCATTCTAAGTGCTATCATGCTGTTAATTGCAGATTCGTGTCATTCTTGTTTTGCTTGCCATTTGCAAACCGTGCATCCGTTTCCGGTGATCTTTATATCGATTTCAACCGAAATCATCTCATCTTTCCAGTGGAATGCTTGGTTTGCCAAGTTACTGCCTTGTTCATCATTTTCCTTCCGGAGCACGCATATGCATCGCATATCATATCTTGCTTATCATTCTTGTTGTGCATCGTGTTGCTTGTGCATTTCCCGTGTTCGATTGTGGTTCCATTGCTTGTGTTCTTGTCTTGGGTAGAGCCAGGAGACGAGTTCGTGAACGAGGAACCCGTTGAGTACGCTTACGAGGATCAAGCTTTCGACAACTCTGAGAACCTTGCAGGCAAGATGACCATACCCTCGAAATCACTTCTATCTTTGCTTTGCTAGTTGTTCGCTCTATTGCCATGCTGCGCTACCTACCACTTGCTATATCATGCCTCCCATATTGCCATGTCAAGCCTCTAACCATCCTTTCCTAGCAAACCGTTGTTTGGCTAAGTTACCGCTTTTGCTCAGCCCTTCTTATAGCGTTGCTAGTTGCAGGTGAAGATGAAGTTGGTTCCATGTTGGAACATGGATATTTTGGGATATCACAATATCTCTTATTTAATTAATGCATCTATATATTTGGTAAAGAGTGGAAGGCTCGGCCTTATGCCTGGTGTTTTGTTCCACTCTTGCCGCCCTAGTTTCCGTCATACCGGTATTATGTTCCTTGAGTTTGCGTTCCTTACGCGGTTGGGTGATTTATGGGACCCCCTTGACAGTTCGCCTTGAATAAAACTCCTCCAGCAAGGCCCAACCTCGGTTTTACCATTTGCCACCTAAGCCTTTTCCCCCGGGTTTTCGCGAGCCCGAGGGTCATCTTTATTTTAACCCCCCCGGGCCAGTGCTCCTTCGAGTGTTGGTCCGAACTGAGTAGACTGCGGGGCCCCCTCGTGGAAACTCGAGGTCTGGTTTTACTCGTAGGATGTCTCATCCGGTGTTGCCCTGAGAATGAGATATGTGCAGCTTCTATCGGGATTTGTCGGCACATCGGGCGGCTTTGCTGGTCTTGTTTTACCATTGTCGAAATGTCTTGTAAACCGGGATTCCGAGATTGATCGGGTCTTTCCGGGAGAAGGTTTATCCTTCGTTGACCGTGAGAGCTTATGATGGGCTAAGTTGGGACACCCCTGCAGGGTAATATCTTTCGAAAGCCGTGCCCGTGGTTATGAGGCAGATGGGAATTTGTTAATGTCCGTTTGTAGAGGACTTGTCACTTTATTTAATTAAAATACATCAACTGTGTGTGTAGCCGTGATGGTCTCTTCTCGGCGGAGCCCGGGAAGTGAACACGGTTTGAGTTATGAATGACGTAAGTAGGAGTTCAGGATCACTTCTTGGTCATTACTAGATGACGACCGTTCCGTTGCTTCTCTTCTCGCTCTCTTTTGCGTATGTTAGGCACTATATATGCTTAGTGCCTGCTGCAGCTCCACCTCATTACACCATCCTTTCCTATAAGCTTAAATAGTCTTGATCTCGTGGGTGTGAGATTGCTGAGTCCTCGTGACTCACAGATTCTACCAAAACAGTTGCAGGTGCCGACGATGCCAGTGCAGATGATGAGATCGACCTCAAGTGGGAGTTCGACGAGGAACGTGGTCGTTACTATGTGTCTTTTCCTGATGATCAGTAGTGGAGCCCAGTTGGGACGATCGGGGGATCTAGCATTTGGGGTTATCTTATTTTTCATTTGGATTTTGACCGTAGTCGGTCTATGTGTGTATTTTGGATGATGTATGAATTATATTTATGTATTGTGTGAAGTGGCGATTGTAAGCCAACTCTCGTTATCCCATTCTTGTTCATTACATGGGATTGTGTGAAGATGACCCTTCTTGCGACAAAACCACAATGCGGTTATGCCTCTAAGTCGTGCCTCGACACGTGGGAGATATAGCCGCATCGTGGGCGTTACAAGTTGGTAATCAGAGCTATCCCCGACTTAGGAGCCCCCTTCTTGATCGAATCGCTGGCGTTGTTGAGTCTAGAACAAAAATGTTTTGAGTCTTAGGATTATATATATCGGAGAGTAGGATTCTTTTTACTCCTCAGCCCCTTCGTCGCTCTGGTGAGGTCTCCTGACGTAGAAGTTTTGACTCTTCTCTCCTCAAATTTCACTAAAATTTTTTTTAGGATCACGCGGGTATCTTGGAATCGTTCCGATGGTTTTGTAACGAGAACATTGTTCTTGGTGCCTCCTGACATTTAGGGGTTGTGGCAGTGTCCCGGGGAGTTGAGCTCCGAGGTGTTGTCGACACAATTTTATCGTTGCAGTTCTGGAATACCTGAGTTTCGCCGACATCGAAAATCTCTTTTATGCAGTTGTTGGTGAGATCACCTCGACGCCACCCAGTACTGGGGCGGGAGTTCGGGAGTATTGCCATAACTCGTATAACGGATGTTTTTCGAAGGTTGAGGTACACGATTTCCGAAGGTTTCTTGGTTATGTGTTGACGGATGGATACAACTGGATCTAGGGATTGCTAGTTTGGGTGATATATTTTGTGTCCCCTGTATCCCCAACACCAGATTGCATAACCAGAAAGTTTCGGGAGTTTATAAGTGGGAATTCAAGTAGCTCTTAGGATATCTTTCCGACAGACGCATGATATGAGATTGGGGTTCGACGTCTAGTGGTCCGCCTTTCCACGGTTGGTTTTACAGTGGTCTCGTAGTGTCTTAAAGAGTCCTTGGCTATGCCGACTCGGGGACGCTTCGTATGTCATGTGCACTGCCTTGTACATGATGGTGCTGTACGATCGAGCCCGTGTGGGCCCCACCACGAAAACTTCGGACGAAATCTCTATCATATGTTTGTTCCGGCTTATTCCGCAAGCCAATCCTTGGTTTTGTTTTATTTATGGTATTCGAGTTGCTTCGAAGTCAAATGTTGAATCCATATTTTTCCTAAACGGTGTTCTCATATTGCTATGTGAATACTAATCCTTCTTGATCATCGAGGTTGCCATGTTAATTCCTTCCCAAACGGTGTGCTTCTCTTCAAGTAAATCCGATCTTTTCAACATTCGCGAGATCAATTCTCAGTTCTTTGCAACGGTGTTTGCTTCATCCGTCCCAAGTTGTCTTTGTTTTTCCCGCCCTCCCACCCTTTTTCTTGAAACACTCAGATTTCTTAATCAAGTATCCATCTTATGGATGTGAAGTCTCTTCATTCTTTTCCTCCATGTTCTTAACCGGTGATTTCTCATGAAGATGCTCAACAGTTTCAAGTTCATCATCCTTCGTTGTTGTTTCTTCTCCGGTGGATCCAATTCAAGCTTACAGTGTTGATCATATTCCTTTCCTCGTTTCAAATGTTTTCTCATGCCGGTGCACCTCTTAATCATCCATTTTTTCGCCATTCATTCGTATCCAGAGCGCTGAAGATATCTCAGAAAATTCAAGCTGCCATTCTTAATCAGTTTAAGCTATTTTGAGGTTGTTATCTCATTCAAGCCATTTAATTCAACCGACGCAATCTTTCTTTTAATCATTCAACGGTGTTTCTTTTGAGTGGGCCCTAACCCACAGGTCTTTTCCCAGGATCTTACCTGACTCTTATAATTCTTTCCGGAGTTATTCTCAAATTCATTGCAAAGTTTGACGTAAGAATGAGTTATCATCAGTCATATGTCTTTCCAAGATATTTCAAATTCTTTTCATCGTTGGTTCAACCTTTCTAATTTTTTTCGACCAGTCAATCTCTTTGTTGGAGTTATCTTGGGTTATTTTTCACCTACAACCTTCCCTAAGGAATGTAGCTATTTGTGGTGCTTATCAATGATCCAAGTTTTCTCCTATCCTCTTGGTGAAAGAAGCTTTTCATCGCCTTGGTGCTCTCACTCAAACCATTGGTTTCCTTTAGTGGCTGTTTGTCACCTCATAATTTTGAGATGTGTTCCATAAGCCCACTACAAGCTTGTTCTTTTCGTTGTTGATTTCCCAACAACTCCGTTATTACCTTCTTGGAAGGATGTTTTCCAAGCTCATTTGTGGCAGAAGTTGTCATTTTCTTCTACATTCTTTATTCCAAGGATCTATCTTCTATTATTTATTTCTTCCGGAGGCATTGTGATGTTGCTCTCTTCACTCATCTTCTCGGTTTGTGAGGACCGTGTTCTTTTCGTGCTTATCCATTTCCAACCGGAGTGTCGTGCCCTTTGGTAAGTTTTGCCTCCCTTCTCAACCGGAGTGCTGTCTGAAATCTTTCTTACCCCTTGTGCCATTCTTTCATTAGTTACGGAGGCAGTGTGTTGGTAAATTCATCGAGTATCCTCTCATCTTGTCGAGATCATATTCAGTTCCTTCCATTTACAGTCGGAGTGCTGCCCAAATTATATCATTCTTATTCCTTCCCTATCTTGTTTTAACCGGAGTGGTTTAAATATCTATCGTGTCAATTAACCTCAAGGTTCTCATGGTGTTCCTTACTTCCGTTTACTACGGAGTGCTCTCAATTCGCTTATCTCCGTTGTGTCTTTTCCTCAAGCTTTGAGACCTCTCAAGGTTCTTTGGTTTCACTCGTTTGTCAAAGAAGCAATTTTGTTTTACCTCTTCCTCTTCCGTTTTCCCTTCGGTGCCATCCTAGATCTCGGGACGAGATCCTCTCGTAGTGGTGGAGTGTTGTAACACCCCGGATGTAACTTTCCATATTTGTAACTCCAACTCTTGCCATTTCCGGCTATGTGTTATGATATTCCCTCCGTGGTCGGGTTTGTTTTTCGTTTTGCATTTTGTTCATGTCATGCATTTCATATCATGTCATCATGTGCATTGCATTTGCATACGTGTTCGTCTCATGCATCCGAGCATTTTCCCCGTTGTCCGTTTTGCAATCCGGCACTCCCACCTCCTCCGGTGCACCCCTCTTGTTTTCTTTTCGTGAGCGGGTGTTGAACGCTCTCGGAATGGACCGAGGCTTGTCAAGTGGCCTTGGTATACCACCGGTCAAGTTTCGTTCCATTTGGAGGTCGTTTGGTACTCCAACGGTTAACCGGGTAACCGCAAAGTCCTTCTGGGTGTTGCAGCAAAACCCCTCTCTAAACAGCCCAAAACTCCTCTAAGTCACTTCCATGCTGTAGGTCGTTCGATCACGATCGTGTGGGCGAAAACCGCACCTCATTTGGACTCTCCTAGCTCCCTCTACCTATATATACCCCTCCCCCTCCGAATACATTCGCAGATCAAAACCCTAAAAATCTCCCTGCCGCCACCGGACGTGTCCGTACCACGCCGGACGCTTCTCCACCGCCGCCCGCGTCCAACCAGCCGCCGCCACGTGTCACCGCCGCCCGTCCCGCGCCGCCGGCCCGGAGAGCCCGTACGGGGCCCTCCCGGCCCGTTCCTCCCG
>NC_057805.1:66796785-66830311 GCF_018294505.1 Triticum aestivum
CGCCGAGGCCCGAGCGCCGCCGCCGCCCTCCGCCGCGGTCGCAGCCCGAGCCGGCGAGCTCCGCCGGCCCCGCTCGTCGCCCCCTCCGCCTCTCCTCCCTTCGGCCGGCCGCCTCTTCCTCCTCCCCGCTCCGGTGAGCAGCTCCAGCTCCGGCCACCGGCGAGCTCGAGGCCGCCTGCTCCAGATCCGATCGAGGAGACCCTAGGTTGACTTTCCCCCCGTCAAAATATTTCCAAGTCCTTATATTTTCACAGTATATTGCTATGTTCATCGCATCATAACTCTCTGCATATAGCTCCGTTTCGCGCGTGTAATATACCAAAATGTTTGCCTCGTGATGCTCTTCATTTTGTTCCATTGCACCATGTTCATTTGAGCCCATCTTGACGCCCAAATCTCTGGTGCAAGAGTGCTAGTTGCTGTGATCTGCTGTTACTTATCAAAACTTGAGGATTTGTTATTTTTGTTGCATTTAATCTGTGCATCTTATGGGCATGAGCTCTACATGTGTTTTATTGTATGCCATGCCATCTTTACAGAGGTGTATGCCATGTATTTTTGTGATCTCTGTGGTGACTAGCACAAGCATGCAAACTAGGCGTCGTAATGTTTCTGATTTCAGAGACTTAGTATTTTCTCTAGGTCTGTGACTGCTGTTATTTTGTTGCTATGTATCCATGTGGCTACAGAGAGATCCATGCTTATTTTGGAGATGTTCAGTAAGGATGTTTTGTAGATATTGTTGTAATTTATCCATTCATGCCCTTGTTTGCAATTATGGAGTGCCATAGCATGACTCAATCTTGCTCTACTTTTGCTATAAAATATTTCTGGCAGATTGTTTACGTGTTATTCAATTTTGCCAAGGTTGTTGTAGTTGTTTCATACATGCTATGTAATTGCTCTTGCCATGGATAGCTTTATAAACATGCCCTATTCCTGTAGGTATGCTTGTGTTTTCATGCATTGCTTTGTGGTGAGTGCATCAAGCTCACCAAGATGCCCTCATAATGTCTGTTTCTGCCATACTCTGTTTTCTGCCAAGTCTGAAACCTGTTAACGAAACTTGCTATGTTTACTTGGTTGCCATCATATCTTCTGGTCCTTTTTGGCTTATGGTCATTAAGGGACTTTTGTCATATGCTTTTAGTAGAATACTGCCATGCCTTGTTTTGCCATGTTAAGTTCCTGTAGCATGTTGTTTTCGTGCTCTGAATATTGCGACCTGATGCTGTTTCAGTCATGTCCAGTAATTTCACCAAGTCTGTGAACCTGTTATCTTTTGCACTTTTGCCATGCTTGTTTAAACCTGCTGTAATGCGATCTAGCCGTAGCTTAGTGTTCATCTTTTGTCAAGCATCACCTGTATATTACTGCCATATGCTTTGTTTCTATGTTGGAGTACTGTAGCATAGTTTCTTGTTGCATTCTAAGTGCTATCATGCTGTTAATTGCAGATTCGTGTCATTCTTGTTTTGCTTGCCATTTGCAAACCGTGCATCCGTTTCCGGTGATCTTTATATCGATTTCAACCGAAATCATCTCATCTTTCCAGTGGTATGCTTGGTTTGCCAAGTTACTGCCTTGTTCATCATTTTCCTTCCGGAGCACGCATATGCATCGCATATCATATCTTGCTTATCATTCTTGTTGTGCATCGTGTTGCTTGTGCATTTCCCGTGTTTGATTGTGGTTCCATTGCTTGTGTTCTTGTCTTGGATAGAGCCGGGAGATGAGTTCGTGAACGAGGAACCCGTTGAGTACGCTTACGAGGATCAAGCTTTCGACAACTCTGAGAACCTTGCAGGCAAGATGACCATACCCTCGAAATCACTTCTATCTTTGCTTTGCTAGTTGTTCGCTCTATTGCCATGCTGCGCTACCTACCACTTGCTATATCATGCCTCCCATATTGCCATGTCAAGCCTCTAACCATCCTTTCCTAGCAAACCGTTGTTTGGCTAAGTTACCGCTTTTGCTCAGCCCTTCTTATAGCGTTGCTAGTTGTAGGTGAAGATGAAGTTGGTTCCATGTTGGAACATGGATATTTTGGGATATCGCAATATCTCTTATTTAATTAATGCATCTATATATTTGGTAAAGAGTGGAAGGCTCGGCCTTATGCCTGGTGTTTTGTTCCACTCTTGCCGCCCTAGTTTCCGTCATACCGGTATTATGTTCCTTGAGTTTGCGTTCCTTACGCGGTTGGGTGATTTATGGGACCTGTCGTGGAATTGTCACGGCAGATGTCCTCGTGCTAGGACTTAGTCGTGGAGCCATCGCAACTAGGAAGCTTAAAGGGGTTAAACAGGACAAGGAACACGAGGGTTATACTGGATCGGCCCCTTACGGTGAAGGTAAAAGCCTACGTCGAGTTGAGATTGTATTTCTTGGAGTTTCGATGACCAGGAGCTAAACCGCCCTGCCTGGTTATCGATCTTATCTTGCTTATCCCTGAACCGCCGCCGGGTCGTCCCTTTATATAGGGAGGTTGACGCCCAGCGGCTCTCAGAGTCCCGGCCGGCTCATAACAGTGTCCGGCTCGGACTCCTAACTACCCTTGCCTTACACTACAAGTCTTGCCATAACGGCGGTTTATAACTACGGGCCTTAAGCCATCTCCGGGTCTCAAGCCCATTATTGACCCGCCGTCCTTAATCTTGGTACTGGGCTTCACGTGATGACCATCATGACATAACCCGGCCCCTCCTGGGCGGGTGACTCTAATGGTTATATCCTCAACATTAGGCCCAGATTGATTTGAACCGGTTCATGTCAATCTTCAATCCCTTTGAGAGAAAATCTTCCGGCTTATATCTGTGCAAAGGTTATAACCCGCCGTGACGTCATCTTCTGGATTCCTGGTAACCCGCCATGACATCATCTTCCATTAAGTTCATTTTTTATTCCACCATATCCCAACGGATCTCATCTTTAATGACTATCCCGAAAATCGAGGCGTTTTCGTTGCACGATAATCACGTCGTGGCCTCCTCGTTTCTCGCGCCCACTTATCAGTCCGGCCCTTATAAATAGGCCCGGCCCATGAGCCTTCATTCACTCATCGCTTCCATCGTCTTCCTCCTCTCGCTACAGTACTGCCGCTCGAACTCCGCCGCCACCGCGTCTCTTGTCTTCCTCAACCTTGGCCGCTGCATCACCCTGACCTGGTCCAGAGAAACGGCGGCGACCCCCGCAACCCCTCAGCGCCGGTAAGTCCCTGCACCTCTCCACCGTAGATCCGCATTTTAGGGTTCTGCTGTTCTTCCTCTGTTCTTCGCCGTTCTTCTCGAGTTCTTTGTAGTTCCTCCACTACAGTCCAGTTTGATCCAAAAGTAGTGCGGAGCTCCTGCGGTAGTTGTTGCGCATCCATTTTCAATAATAGTACGCCCCCTTTACTTGCAAAGAGATCCCCTTAGAGCTCATGAACTTCTCTGTATCAGCTTTCTAGGTCTAGAAATTTTTCCCTTTTAGCCGATCGTTTGATCCAAAATAATTACTGCGACCCGTGAAACTTGTTTGTGCCACACTTAGTCAAAAAATTGCATCTGTTTAGCTATGGCGGCTCACATCTCCGGCTTAAAAGAGACCACACGCTGTAAAACTTCCGGCTCATTCATGATAAAGCTTTAGACAACTTGAATTACTCACAATGCCCTCAGCAGCTTAGATAACCCGACGCAATTAGCCATATGTCATTAGGCCCCTTCATAAGCCGCCATCTTGAACATTGAACTGTAAACTTCCTCCGGCTTATAATTGAACTGGACATTTCCTTTTGTCATAGGCCTTCGTCTTTCACAATGCCTCCCAAGGCTCCCAAGGCACCCATCACGTGCAACTGGATGAGATCCAATGTCACCGATGACACTTTAACTGATTTCGTGAAGACGGGTTACCTGCCCAAGAAGGAGGTCATGTCTTATCGTGCCCCTGACCCGTCGGAGGAGAGACCTCAACCTAGAGATGGCGAGGTGGTGATATTTGCTGATCACATGAGCCGGGGCTTCGCACCACCCGGCTCAAAATTCTTTAGAGATGTTCTGAACTTCTTCGATCTGCGGCCGCAAGACATAGGACCCAATTCCGTGTCAAATATCTGCAACTTTCAAGTATTCTGCAAAGTATATCTTGGAGAAGAGCCCAGCCTGCTGCTCTTTAGGGAGCTATTTTATCTGAACCGCCAGAACGAGTGCGCCAACGGGCCGAGCCTGGAACTTGGTGGAATCTCCATTCAACGACGGAGAGATTGCCTCTTTCCTTATGCTGAGCCGCCAAGCCACCCCAAGGACTGGAACCAGACATGGTTCTACTGCCAGGATACTTCCCCGGCTGACGAGAGCCCTCTGCCCGGCTTTCGTGCCCTGCGTCTGGAGCCCAATCACCCCCTGCCAGATAAGCTATCTCAGGCCGAACGTCAACCTCTGATCCCCACCATCAACAAGATTAAGGCTCTCCTGGGAAATGGCCTCAACGGCATTGATCTGGTCCGGGTCTGGATCTCTTGGCGGGTGATCCCCTTAAGCCGCCGCCCCGGCTTAATGTGCGATTACACGGGCCGGAAAGATGACCCTCTGCGGCACAGCCGCAACGATCTACCTGAAGACGTCGTTGATGATATGACCAAGTCCCTCTTGAATGAGAGCTTGACAGACTGCGGGAGGACCGGCTTAAGCCCCTTCTACAAAACTAACCCGGCTCCAGCGGTAAGCCACTGACCCGAACTCCTTACTTTCCCTTTGGATAGTTTTCATCTGAACCTTAAGAAGTCTTTATTGCATTTTTCAGGCTAACGATAAATTCTGGAAGGTCAAGTATGACCATGAGGCGGCTAAAAAAGCCAGAAAGGCTAAGAAAGCTGCCAGGAGAGCCGCTCCCCGCAAAAAGGGAAGCAAGCCTACCGCCTCAGAGCTGCTTCAGCTGGATGATAGCTCTGAGTCAGAGGTAGCCCTGGATTCTTTAGACTCTTCTTTTGTTTCTGCTTTTCGTCTGTCTTTTAACCACCTTATTGACTTGATTATCCGCAGGATGATACCGGAGCGAGTAACTCGGTAACTGAAGAGGTAACTATACTTTCCTCCGACTCGGACCCCTTGCCAAGGCTGAAAGTCCGAAGAGTAACCCGGAAAGTAAGATTTTCACATCCTTTAGCTTATCAAGATCCTCAATTTCTTTTGAAGCAACAGATTCATGAGAGCCGGAGGCAAACCCGGGCCAGCAAGGATGCAGACCTCTCCTCCGGCTTACCCGAGGCATCAAGAAAGCGCCGGACCAAGGTTATCTCCAACTTATACCCTTTTCATCCTTTAGCGGGTGTCACTCGTCAACCGCTCAATTCGTCTGATTCAAATTATCAGGAGACTTCACCTTCCTCTGGTGATTCTATGCAATCTACTCTGCCGGCTTTCAAGACCGCACCCGGGTAATGATGATCATCTCATTTACGCTTATCTTATTTAAGTTTTTTGTACTAATCTTTTGACTTTGAATGCCCAAGCCAAGCTCAGCAAAAGGGCCAAGAAAAATAAGCCGGTTGAAGAGCCGGTTCCGACTGAACCGGAGGCTTCAGTTCAAGAGCCACCATCTGCCTCTGCTCCTGAAGCCACCGCTCCAACCGACGAGCCAGTCATAGAGACTTCTGCTAACCCAGAGATCCCCAGCCCAGCTCAGCCGGCCGATGACCCGGACGTCGTAATCACCCGGACAGAGTTTGTCGAACCGGGGAGACCCACTGTGCTGGCCAAATGCTCTGCCAAAGAAGAACTGCTAGAGCGCCGCAGGGCCAGACTGGAGATCACGAACTATGCTAACTTGAGCATTGGAGACATTGTTTCTGGTTACATTGGTCAGGTGCACAATAGCCGGGACTTGGAGATCGACATGGTGAAGCAGATACAACAGAAATCTGAGGTACAACTCTCCTGCTTACTCCATAGTCATCCTTACCATTCTAGCCCCCAAGTCTATTACTTATGATAGAATATGTTGTAGACTTAACTTCCGGCTTACCTTCATTAACCAGCAATTAGAAATAGAATCTTTCAGCGTACATTAGCCCCCAAGTGCCAAGTGTCTTTGCTTGGAAAGTGCTTGGGACTTTAATGTTGGATAATCATTACTCATACTATAACCCGGAATTTGTACAGGCTGCTTGCAAAAAATTTGAAGCTGAAATCTCTGAGCTGAAGAACCGCCTGAAGACTCAGGAAACTGAGACCCGGAAGGCCAACGCTAAATTTGAGTTCAGTGTTGCTACCCAAGAGAAGCTGAAGAAGAAGTTTGAAACCGAAAGGAAGACTTGGGCTGAGGAGAAAGCTGCTTTGGTCAGCCGGACCGAACAGGCGGAGGCTGCTCTGACGGAGAGAACCGCCGAACTCTCCAGCTTAAAACGCCATGTGTCACAGATGGTCGCCGCAATCTTCGGTAAGTCATTCTGCAAGCTTTCAACAAGATTACATTCTTTATATCTCATAAGTACCATCATTGCGAACGACTTACCTGACTTTGTTAAACAGGTCCCAGAAGTGCCAACCTCAATCAGAACGTGCTGACCAAGCTGAAGGCCGTGTACACCTTGGTGGAGCAACTCTACACCGGGTCACAGCGTGCTTTGGCCGTTGTGGCCCTGTCCAATGAGGTTCCGACTCACCTGGCGGACGTACTTCGGCGGCTTGCCGTTCTTCCTCAGCGCTTCCAAGAGCTACGACGGGCCTCCGCAAGATCCGGAGCCATAGCTGCTCTGAGCCGGGCCAAGGCTTTCCTCCCGGAGCTAGACCCGGCGGAGATCGCGCTTGGATACCCCAGTCTGAAGGAAGACGATACTCCCTTTGATCAAAAAGATTTTGCTGCCTGTGTGAAGAGTGTGCGCCCGGTGGCTACCTTGATTGGGTATGACACCGACCTTACCAAGTATCAGCCGGGCTATGACTCGGAGAATCAGAGGATCCCCACTCCACGCTACGAAGCAATCAGCTTGATCCCTCCGACTCGTAAGCATACCTTCGCCCCAGAAGTTGACCCGGTCGGGTTAATTGATGAGGAGGCTCAATTTGAAGCTTTGAGCGGCATTGACTGGAAATCGTCAACCTTCCAGGTCATGGGAACAGCCGGAGGAGCGGAGAGGGATGAGCCGGAAGCTTCGACTCCACAAGCACCGTGATTTTTAGGCGGCTCATAGTTACACCTTAAAACAATGCCTCACTTTTTGGACTCGGGGAGTCTTGTAATAGAGTAGGACAAACACTTTAATTTTGTCGTGCCATCGTGCACATGTTGAATGCTTAACTCCATTGAAGCTGCTTCTTCTTATGCCTCCGGGTTATAATTGATCAGTTATTTCCTTAAGCTCAAATAGCTGTCTTTAACCATCCAAAGACTGGCCCTCAATCATATCCTCAAAGTAACCATGATAGCATACTCTCAAGCCTTCAAGTATACTTCCAGTTTATGTAACCCGAATAAGAAGGTTGGCACCTCAGCTCCGGTTTACCAGCATTGATAATGCTTATCGTGTGTTACTAACATTGTGAATCAAAGTTAAGTCGGCGGCGGAAGAACCACCCTTGCACGCCGCTGATATGACCAGAAGAACTTGTTGTAAGTCAGAAGATCAAAACTTAGGGGCTTCCGGTTCGAATATGACCAGAGAACCGTCCCAAAGGGGTTAAGCTAAGATTCGAATGTGATCATATAGCCCCCAGTGGCTTTGGCGATGCCGATCAAGAGGGTACCGACAGCTATGTTCTCTTTAGTTCGAATACGACCCATGTTTGAACAGGAAGCCCCCAAATGACCTTAAGAGTTGTTTAACGACGCTGATTCGAATACGATCCACGTCGGTTCCCAAAGGGGGTTAAGCTATGATTCAAATATGATCAAGGAAAACTCCCCAATGAGCTCGGTAGTGTGCCAATCAAGTGGGTATCGACAGCTATGTTCTCTTTGGTTCGAATACGACCTATGTTTGAACAGGAAGCCCCCAGGCGATTATATTGTTAACGGCTAGACTCGGATACGATCGTAAGCCGGATCCACCTCCAAGTGACCATGTGATCTTGTAATGGACACAACATAGTTACCTTTGGAGGAGAAAAGGACAGAGGTCCTGCTTTATTATTTATCATAATATATACATGGCTATAGAAATATGTACATTATGAGAGCCGGTGGCTCAAGTGTAATAAGGCCGAAGCTGAGCTATGTTCCACGGCCGACGGGTCTCTTCCTCCGACTTGCGTGAATCTTTGTGCTCCCGAACGTCGATAAGGTAGTATGACCCGTTGTGCAAGTTCTTGCTGACCACAAAGGGCCCTTCCCAAGGCGGGGATAACTTGTGTGCATCTGTTTGATCTTGGATGAGCCGGAGCACCAGATCACCTTTCTGGAAGACCCGGGACTTAACCCGGCGGCTGTGATAACGGCGCAGGTCTTGTTGGTAAATCACCGAGCGAGCTGCTGCCACATCACGCTGTTCGTCCAACAAGTCAAGAGCATCTTGGCGCGCCCGCTCATTATCCGCCTCAACATAAGCCGCCACTCGAGGTGAGTCATGACGGATGTCGCTAGGGAGGACTGCTTCAGCTCCATAAACCATGAAAAAAGGCGTGTAGCCCGTAGACCTGTTAGGAGTAGTATTGATGCTCCATAACACGGAGGGTAACTCCTCCACCCAACAACCCGGCGTCCGTTGCAAAGGGACCAGAAGCCGGGGCTTGATGCCTTTCAAAATCTCCTGATTAGCTCTCTCAGCTTGACCATTGGATTGAGGGTGAGCCACTGATGAAACATCAAGTCAAATATGCTCCCGTTGACAAAACTCCTCCATGGCGCCTTTAGACAGATTGGTACCATTGTCAGTTATGATGCTGTGTGGAAAACCAAAGCGAAATATCACCCTTTTCATGAACTGAACCACCGTGGCTGCGTCACACTTGCTAACTGGCTCCGCCTCAACCCACTTTGTGAACTTGTCAACTGCCACCAAGAGGTGGGTCTTCTTATCCTTAGACCTTTTAAAAGGCCCAACCATATCAAGCCCCCAGACCGCAAATGGCCAAGTAATTGGAATCATCCTGAGCTCTTGAGCCGGCACATGAGCCCGTCGCGAGAACCTCTGACAACCGTCACATTTACTGACCAAGTCCTCCGCATCAGCATGAGCCGTCAGCCAGTAAAAACCATGACGAAAAGCCTTGGCCACAAGGGATTTTGAGCCGGCATGATGGCCACAATCCCCTTCGTGAATCTCACGTAAGATTTCTTGACCCTCCTCAGGGGAAACACAACGCTGGAACGTTCTAGTAACACTGCGGCGATGCAGCTCACCGTTGATAATGATCATTGACTTAGACCGCCGGGTTATTTGTCTGGCCAAAGTTTCATCCTCAGGCAAATCTCCCCGGGTCATGTAAGCCAAATATGGTACTGTCCAGTCTGGGGTGATATGGAGAGCTGCCACCAACTGCGCCTCTGGGTCAGGGACAGCCAAGTCTTCCTCTGTAGGTAACTTGACAGAAGGGTTATGTAAGATGTCCAGGAAAGTATTAGGCGGCACCGGCTTTCGCTGAGAGCCCAGCTGGCTTAATGCATCAGCCGCCTCGTTCTTCCTGTGATCGATGTGCTCTACTTGGTAACCCTGAAAGTGACCAGCAATGGCATCAACTTCACGGCGATAAGCTGCCATGAGAGGGTCCTTGGAATCCCACTTGCCTGATACTTGTTGAGCCACTAGGTCTGAGTCGCCGAAGCACCTTACCCGGCTCAAGCTCATCTCCTTAGCCATCCGAAGACCATGGAGCAAGGCCTCATACTCAGCCGCATTGTTAGTACAAGGAAACATCAACCGTAGCACATAATGAAACTTGCCACCTTTAGGGGAAGCCAATACAACTCCAGCCCCCGAGCCCTCCAATTGCCTAGACCCGTCGAAGTGAATAGTCCAATATGTATTATCCGGCTTTTCTTCAGGCACCTGTAGCTCTGTCCAATCGTTGATGAAATCCACCAAGGCTTGAGATTTAACAGCAGTGCATGGTACGTATTTCAGACCATGAGGCCCAAGCTCTATAGCCCACTTAGCCACTCTTCCTGTGGCTTCTCTGTTTTGGATGATATCTCCAAGGGGAGCAGAACTAACCACAGTGATGGGGTGACCCTGGAAATAATGCTTAAGCTTCCGGCTTGCCATGAATACCCCATAAACAAGCTTCTGCCAATGCGGATATCGTTGCTTGGACTCAATAAGCACTTCGCTGACATAGTAAACCGGCCGCTGAACCGAATATTCCTTATCCTCCTCCTTGCGCTCCACCACCACAGCCACACTGACGGCTCGTGTGTTAGCAGCTACATACAGTAATAAGGGCTCCTTATCAACCGGAGCAGCAAGGACTGGGGGCTCAGCCAGCTGTCTCTTCAAATCCTCAAAGGCAGTATTAGCAGCATCATTCCAGATAAAGTCATCAGTTTTCTTCATCAACTGGTACAGTGGCATGGCCTTTTCCCCCAAACGGCTTATAAACCGGCTCAAAGCAGCAATGCGGCCTGCCAGACGCTGGACGTCATTTATACACGCCGGCTTAGCCAGAGAGGTGATTGCCTTGATTTTTTCTGGGTTAGCTTCAATGCCTCTATTAGAAACCAGGAAACCCAAGAGCTTGCCTGCGGGAACACCAAAAACGCACTTGGCCGGGTTAAGCATCATCTTGTAAACCCGGAGATTATCAAAGGTTTCTCTAAGGTCATCCACCAGAGTCTCTTTCTCCCTGGACTTGACCACAATATCGTCCACATAGGCATGGACATTGCGCCCAATCTGGTTATGAAGACAATTCTGCACACAACGCTGATAAGTCGCCTGTGCACTCTTGAGTCCAAAAGGCATAGACACATAACAGAAGGCTCCAAAGGGAGTGATGAACGCCGTCTTCTCCTGGTCCTTAACTGCCATTTTAATCTGATGGTATCCAGAATAAGCATCCAAGAAACTTAAGCGCTCACAACCCGCCGTAGCATCAATGATTTGATCAATACGGGGGAGAGCAAAAGGATCAGCCGGACATGCCTTGTTTAAGTCCGTGTAGTCCACACACATCCGCCAGGTGCCATTCTTCTTGAGCACGAGCACCGGGTTAGCTAACCATTCTGGATGGAAGACTTCAACAATAAACCCGGCCGCCAAGAGCCGGGCCACCTCCTCACCAATGGCTTTCCGCCTCTCCTCATTAAACCACCGAAGGAATTGCCTGACCGGCTTAAATTTCGGATCAATATTGAGAGTGTGCTCAGCGAGTTCTCTAGGTACACCTGGCATGTCAGAAGGTTTCCACGCAAAAATGTCCCTATTCTCACGGATGAACTCGATGAGCGCGCTTTCCTATTTTGGATCCAGATTGGCACTGATGCTAAACTGCTGAGAAGAGTCACCTGGAATGAAATCAACAAGTTTAGTCTCATCAGCTAACTTAAATTTCATTGCCGGCTCATGCTCCGTGGTCGGCTTTTTCAGAGATGTCATATCTGTTGGGTCAACATTGTCCTTGTAAAACTTCAACTCCTCTGTTGCACAAACAGATTCTGCATAAGCCGCGTCGCCTTCCTCACACTCCAAGGCTATCTTGCGGCTGCCATGAACCGTAATGGTCCCATTGTGACCCGGCATCTTGAGCTGCAAATACACGTAACACGGCCGTGCCATGAACTTGGCGTAAGCCGGCCGCCCAAATATAGCATGATATGGACTTCTTATCTTAACCACCTCAAAGGTTAATTTCTCCACCCTGTAGTTGTACTCATCTCCAAAAGCCACTTCCAGCTCAATCTTACCCACTGGATACGCCGACTTACCAGGCACCACGCCATGGAAAACAGTATTGGACTGGCTGAGATTCTTATCAATCAACCCCATACGACGGAAGGTCCCATAATAGAGGATGTTGATGCTGCTGCCTCCATCCATGAGCACCTTAGTGAACTTATATCCTCCCACCTGAGGAGCCACCACCAGGGCCAGGTGACCCGGATTATCAACCCGGGGAGGGTGATCCTCCCTACTCCACACAATAGGCTGCTCAGACCATCTTAAATAGCGTGGAACCGCCGGCTCAACAGCATTCACAACCCTCTTATGAAGCTTCTGATCTCGCTTGCACAGACTGGTGGTAAACACATGATACTGTCCACCATTGAGTTGCTTTGGATTGGTCTGGTATCCCCCTGCTGCTGTTGATGACCTTGGCCGGACTGCTGATTAAAGCCCCCTGGAACATTCTGAGGATTAGAATTTGAGCCGCCGCCCGGGCCATGATAGCCGCCGGCACCTGAGGCGCCGCCCAAGCCATTGTTGCCATTAAAGGTATTGGAATTCTTAAAGGCCTTCATGATTGCGCAATCTTTCCATAGATGAGTAGCTGGCTTCTCCCTAGAGCCATGCCTTGGACAAGGCTCATTCAACAACTGCTCCAGCGTCGGGCCTGACCCACCGGCTCGGGGAGGTGGCCTCCCCTTGCGTCGCTGGTTGTTACCCTGTGAGCTGGCGTTGGCCACAAACTCTAGGCTGCCGTCGGCCTTACGCTTGCCACCCCCTTGGTTCGCCGGGTTATGTTGAGGACCCTTGCCATTGCCGTTCTTCTTTCCCTTCCCTGTCCTTTCATCATCTGACGCGGGGTCCTTGGTACTATCAGAGTCGGCGTACTTGACGAGAGCCGCCATCAGCGTACCCATATCATTGCAATCGCGCTTGAGCCGCCCGAGTTTCATCTTCAGGGGCAGGAAGCGACAATTCTGTTCCAACATTAGGACTGCAGAGTCGGCATCCATCTTATCAGATGAATGTATTATCTCTTTGACCCGGCGAACCCAATGGGTTGTGGACTCACCCTCCTGCTGTTTACAGTTAGTCAAATCCACAATTGACATAGACTGCCTACAGGTATCTTTGAAGTTTTGGATGAACCGGGCTTTTAGCTCAGCCCAAGACCCGATGGAATTCGGTGTCAGCCCTTTTAGCCATGTGCGGGCAGTCCCATCTAACATCATGGTGAAGTACTTGGCCATTGCCGCTTCGCTGACCTCCAGCAACTCCATGGCCATCTCATAACTCTCGATCCAGGCTCCGGGTGTAAATCAGCTGTGTAGTTAGGCACTTTCCTTGGCCCTTTGAAATCCTTGGGCAGACGTTCGTTACGGAGAGCCGGCACCAGACAAGGAACAATTCTGGTCCTTGTAGGTATACCCACGTCGATGGAAGCCGTCGGATAAGTCGGGGGTGATTGGTAAGCCGTCAACTGAGGCACCTGCTCCGCCTCTTGCCGTGCTCTGTCTTGGTCTGCCACGTGAAAGGCCCCATTATGAGCCGGGCCGTGGCCAGGAGGCAAGTCATGGCGTCGAACATTACTTGAGCCGGTCACTGAGACCATGTGTCTGCTATAACTCGGGCTCCAGCCTGGACGAGGGGTTGAATGGATCCTGTCCCGGCTGTAAGAATATGCCTCTTGATGCGCTAGAGCCGTCTGAAGGAGTTCTCTGACCCGGCGGGTTTCAACCGCCGTTGGAGAGTCACCATCAATTGGGAGAGCCGCCAGCTGTGCCGCTGCGGCGACCATGTTTTCCAACGGGTTGGCATAATGACCCGGTGGTATTGGCACGTACTGAGGCAGGGCAGGGTTCACCCGGGGAGGTCCCATTACTTGGGGCTGAATTGGCGTACCAACCCCGTGCGCTATGATCTCTGGCGGGTTACTAGGCCCTGCACCAGGCGTGTTAAAGAGGTTTCGAGGATCGTAAACCGGAGGGAGTCGAGATTGGGCATTTTGATGCCTCCTTCTCATGACCTCATTGGACGCGTTTTGATCCATCGTGAGCCGGAACGACTGTGCCTGGATCAGTTGAGTCTGGTCATCGAGAGCCGCTCTCTCTGCAGCCATCCTGATCCCTTCCGCCGCCAGATCCTCCTTGGCTTTCACTAGATCCAACTTTAACTGTGCCACCTCTGCGTCATGCTGAGCTTGATCCGCCGGGGCAACTGCAGCAGTCAACAGGGCCGTCATCTTGTCCGTGAGATCCATCAGCACCTGAGCCGGCGAGGGCACCGGGCTTCCTAACCCGGCGGCGGGGTTTTGAACAGGCTGTGCGCCAGCCATGAAGATTCCAACCCGGTTCGGCGGCTCAAAAGGGTCCGGAATGCTGTCACCATCGGAACACCCCCTGAGCCTGCCATCTTGAAGTTGATACAACGAGTTTGACTCATCCGTAGCCGACTCGCCGTCAGACCCGGCGGCCGTCTCATCACCAGATCCAGATCCTTCCGAGAGTCCTCCGTGGACACATCCCACGAAAACGTGCTTCAAGGCAGGTAGAGCCCGGGCGGGTCGTGCGCACTGAGCCGTCTCGATGAGGCTGGTGCAGAGATCCGGCTTAGGGCCCGGCTCACCAATCTTGCCAATGAAGACGTGGATTCCACCGAAGGGGACCCGGTACCCGTACTCGATTGAGCCGGCTTCGGGGCCCCAGGTTGCATCGTCGATGTAGAGCTTGCCGCGACGACTCTTAGTCATCCGGCCCACAGCGTATCCCTTGAGCCCTTCGAAGCTGCCCTTCAAGAACTCAAATCCACCGTGCGCCTGCCCCACGGTGGGCGCCAACTGTCGTGGAATTGTCACGGAAGATGTCCTCGTGCTAGGACTTAGTCGTGGAGCCAACGCAACTAGGAAGCTTAAAGGGGTTAAACAGGACAAGGAACATGAGGGTTATACTGGTTCGGCCCCTTACGGTGAAGGTAAAAGCCTACGTCCAGTTGAGATTGTATTGCTTGGAGTTTCGATGACCAGGAGCTAAACCGCCCTGCCTAGTTATCGATCTTATCTTTCTTATCCCTGAACCGCTGCCGGGTCGTCCCTTTATATAGGGAGGTTGACGCCCAGCGGCTCTCAGAGTCCCGGCCGGCTCATAACAGTGTCCGTCTCGGACTCCTAACTACCCTTGCCTTACACTACAAGTCTTGCCATAACGGCGGTTTATAACTACGGGCCTTAAGCCATCTCCGGGTCTCAAGCCCATTATTGACCCGCCGTCCTTAAGCTTGGTACTGGGCTTCATGTGATGACCATCATGACATAACCCGGCCCCTCCTGGGCGGGTGACTCTAATGGTTATATCCTCAACAGGACCCCCTTGACAGTTCACCTTGAATAAAACTCCTCCAGCAAGGCCCAACCTCGGTTTTACCATTTGCCACCTAAGCCTTTTCCCCCGGGTTTTCGCGAGCCCGAGGGTCATCTTTATTTTAACCCCCCCTCGAGCCAGTGCTCCTTCGAGTGTTGGTCCGAACTAAGTAGACTGCGAGGCCCCCTCGTGGAAACTCGAGGTCTGGTTTTACTCGTAGGATGTCTCATCCGGTGTTGCCCTGAGAACGAGATATGTGCAGCTCCTATCGGGATTTGTCGGCACATCGGGCGGCTTTGCTGGTCTTGTTTTACCATTGTCGAAATGTCTTGTAAACCGGGATTCCGAGATTGATCGGGTCTTTCCGGGAGAAGGTTTGTCCTTCGTTGACCGTGAGAGCTTATGATGGGCTAAGTTGGGACACCCCTGCAGGGTAATATCTTTCGAAAGCCGTGCCCGCGGTTATGAGGCAGATGGGAATTTGTTAATGTCCGGTTGTAGAGGACTTGTCACTTGACTTAATTAAAATACATCAACTGTGTGTGTAGCCGTGATGGTCTCTTCTCGGCGGAGCCCGGGAAGTGAACACGGTTTGAGTTATGAATGACGTAAGTAGGAGTTCAGGATCACTTCTTGGTCATTACTAGATGACGACCGTTCCGTTGCTTCTCTTCTCGCTCTCTTTTGCGTATGTTAGCCACTATATATGCTTAGTGCCTGCTGCAGCTCCACCTCATTACACCATCCTTTCCTATAAGCTTAAATAGTCTTGATCTCGCGGGTGTGAGATTGCTGAGTCCTCGTGACTCACAAATTCTACCAAAACAGTTGCAGGTGCTGACGATGCCAGTGCAGATGATGAGATCGACCTCAAGTGGGAGTTCGACGAGGAACGTGGTCGTTACTATGTGTCTTTTCCTGATGATCAGTAGTGGAGCCCAGTTGGGACGATCGGGGGATCTAGCATTTGGGGTTATCTTATTTTTCATTTGGATTTTGACCGTAGTCGGTCTATGTGTGTATTTTGGATGATGTATGAATTATATTTATGTATTGTGTGAAGTGGCGATTGTAAGCCAACTCTCGTTATCCCATTCTTGTTCATTACATGGGATTGTGTGAAGATGACCCTTCTTGCGACAAAACCATAATGCGGTTATGCCTCTAAGTCGTGCCTCGACACGTGGGAGATATAGCCGCATCGTGGGCGTTACACCCCTCTAGTCATCTAAGTGATACATGATCCGAGTCAACTAGGCCGTGTCCAATCATCACGTGAGACGGACTAGTCATCATCGGTGAACATCTTCATGTTGATCGTATCTTCTATACAACTCATGTTCGACCTTTCGGTCTTCTGTGTTCCGAGGCCATGTCTGTACATGCTAGGCTCGTCAAGTCAACCTAAGTGTATTGTGTGTGTAAATCTGGCTTACACCCGTTGTATGCGAACGTTAGAACCTATCACACCCGATCATCACGTGGTGCTTCGGAACAACGGACCTTAGCAACGGTGCATAGTTAGGGGGAACACTTTCTTGAAATTATTGCAAGGGATCATCTTATTTAAGCTACCGTCGTTCTAAGCAAATAAGATGTAAAAACATGATAAACATCACATGCAATCAAATAGTGACATGATATGGACAATATCATTTTGCTCCTTTTGATCTCCATCATCGTGTCTTCATGAAGTTGTCTCGCCAACTATTACTTCTACTACTATGGCTAATGGTTAGCAATAAAGTAAAGTAATTACATGGCGTTTTCAGTGACACGCAAGTGATACAATAAATTAAGACAACTCCTATGGCTCCTGCCGGTTGTCATACTCATCGCATGCAAGTCGTGATTCCTATTACAAGAACATCATCAATCTCATACATCACATATATCATTCATCACATCCTTTTTGGCCATATCACATCACACGGCATATGCTGAAGAACAAGTTAGACGTCCTCTAATTGTTGTTGCATATTTTTACGTGGCTGCTATAGGTTTCTAGCAAGAACGTTTCTTACCTACGCTAAAACCACAACGTGATATGCCAATTTCTATTTACCCTTCATAAGGACCCTTTTCATCGAATCCGATCCGACTAAAGTGGGAGAGACAGACACCCGCTAGCCACCTTATGAAACTAGTGCATGTCAGTCGATGGAACCTGTCTCACGTAAGCGTACGTGTAAGGTCGGTCCGGGCCGCTTCATCCCACGATGCCGCTGAATCAAGATAAGACTAGTAACGGCAAGTAAATTGACAAAATCGACGCCCACAACAACTTGTGTTCTACTCGTGCATAGAAACTACGCATAGACCTAGCTCTGATACCACTGTTGGGGATCGTTGCAGAAATTAAAAAAAATTCTACGCATCACCAAGATCAATCTATGGATAGACTAGCAACGAGAGAGGGGAGTGCATCTTCATACCCTTGAAGATCGCGATGCGGAAGCGTTACAAGAACGCAGATGAAGGAGTCGTACTCGCAGCGATTCAGATCGCGGTTGATTCCCATCTAAGCGCCGAACAACGGCGCCTCCGCATTCAACACACGTACAGCCCGGGGACGTCTCCTCCTTCTTGATCCAGCAATGGGGAAGGAGAAGTTGGGGAAGAGCTCCGGCAGCACGACGGCGTGGTGGTGGATCTTGCAGTTCTCTGACAGGGCTTCGCCAAGCTCAACAGAGGAGGAGGGGGTGTTGGAGAGGGGGAGGGCTGTGAGGGAGTCCTGGATTAGGGGGTCCTCAGACAGCCGGACTATGTCCTTTGGCCGGACTGTTGGACTATGAAGACACAAGATTGAAGACTTCGTCCCGTGTCCGGATGGGACTCTCCTTGGCATGGAAGGCAAGCTTGGCAATACGGATATGTAGATCTCCTCCCTTGTAACCGACTCTGTGTAACCCTAGCCCCCTCTGGTGTCTATATAAACCGGAGGGTTTAGTCCGTAGGACAACAACAATCATACCATAGGCTAGCTTCTAGGGTTTTAGCCTCCACGATCTCGTGGTAGATCAACTCTTGTAATACTCATATCATCAAGATCAATCAAGCAGGAAGTAGGGTATTACCTCCATCGAGAGGGCCCGAACCTGGGTAAACATCGTGTCCCCCGCCTCCTGTTACCATCCGCCTTAGACGCACAGTTCGGGACCCCCTACCCGAGATCCGCCGGTTTTGACACCGACATTGGTGCTTTCATTGAGAGCTCCACTGTGCCGTCACCGTAAGGCTTGATGGCTCCTTCAATCATTGGCAACGATGCGATCCCGGGTGAGGTTTTCCTCCCCGGACAGATCTTCGTATTCGGCGGCTTCGTACTGCGGGCTAACTCGCTTGGCCATCTGGGCAGATCGATAGCTACGCCCCTGGCCATCAGGTCAGGTTTGGAAACTTGAACTATACTGCCGACATCCGCGGAGACTTGATCTTCGACGGATTCGAGCCCATGTCAGGTGCGCCGCACGATCACGACGAGCATGATTTAGCTCTGCCGTCGGACTGTGTTCGGGAGATCACACCTGCAACTACTCCGGCCTTCAATCCGGAACAAATCGCGCCATCTGTGGACGGATGGATGGATCCCGCCACAGAGGCCGCACACTCAGTGGCGATAGCGCCGAATACTGACTTCACCTCCTACGAGACCCGTGTTGCCGAACCGTTGGATTCGTCCCCGGCCACGGACTCCGAGCCGCTTGTGTCCGTGCCCATCAAATACGATTGGGCACCGATCATGGAGTTTACCTCCACGGATATCTTTCAGCACTCGCCTTTTGGCGACATACTAAATTCGCTGAAGTCTCTCTCCCTGTCGGGAGACCCTTGGCCGAACTATGTCCGGCTAGAATGGGATGCGGACGACGAAGAAATTCGCGCCCCACCCACCACCCACTTAGTAGCCACTGTCGACGATTTAACCGACATGCTCGACTTCGGCTTCGAAGACATCGACGGTATGGACGACGATGCAGGAGGCGAACAAGAACCACCGCCCATAGGGCGCTGGACTGCCACCTCATCATATGACATATACATGGTGGACACCCCCAAAGAAGGGGATGGCGATAAGACAACGGAGGATAATCCCTCCAAGAAGCAACCCAAGCACCAACGTCAGCGGCGCCGCTCTAAGTCTCGCCATAGCAAAGGCAGCGATACCGGCACAAGAGACAATAACGCTCCGGATAGTGCCAAAGATGATGATAATCCCCTCCAGCCAGACCTCGAGCGGGAGGATGAACAAGCTAGCCCTCCGGAACAGGCAGCAAACGGAGAATCAGAGGATGACAATTACATGCCTCTCTCCGAAGACGAAGTGAGCCTCGGCGACGAAGAATTTGTCGTGCCTGAGGATCCCGTCGAGCAGGAGCGCTTCAAGCGCTGGCTTATAGCCACAGCAAACAGCCTAAAGAAAAAGCAACAACAGCTTCGAGCTGATCAAGATCTGCTAGCGGATAGATGGACCGAAGTCCTGGCAGCCGAGGAATACGAACTCGAGCGCCCAACCAAGAGTTATCCAAACCGCAGGTTGCTACCTCAACTCGAGGAGGAAGCATTGAAACCTACATCACGAGCGTATGATGCGGCTGATCGGCCACCTCGTGGCCGAGACAGAGAGGCATTTCAGCCTGAAGTCTAGCCTGCACCCCGCCGCCACTCAAACAAAAATACCAAGGCCCTGGGCAACACGCCGGACCTGCGAGACGTATTGGAAAACAAGGCAAAACATGCAAGATTGATCTACGGAACATGGGGGCGCGCACCAACACGGGACGATGACCGTCACGCCGGATACACTAAAAGCAAATCCGGCCGGGCCGAATACAACAGATAAGACTCATATGAACTGCGTCGTGATATAGCCCGACATAGAGGCGCTGCACACCCCCTATGCTTCACTGATGAAGTAATGGATCACGAATTCCCAGAGGGTTTTAAACCCGTAAATATTGAATCATATGATGGTACAACAGATCCCGCAGTATGGATCGAGGATTTCCTCCTCCACATCCACATGGCTCGCGGTGATGATCTACATGCCATCAAGTACCTCCCACTAAAACTCAAAGGACCAGCTCGGCATTGGCTGAATAGCTTGCCAGCAGACTCAATTGGCAGTTGGGAGGATTTGGAAGATGCATTCCTTGACAACTTCCAGGGCACTTATGTGCGACCACCGGATGCGGATGACTTGAGCCATATAACTCAGCAGCCAGGGGAATTGGCCAGGCAATTCTGGACACGGTTCCTAACTATGAAAAACCAAATTGTCGATTGTCCGGATGTAGAGGCCTTAGCGGCATTTAAGCATAACATTCGTGACGAGTGGCTCGCCCGGCACCTCGGCCAGGAGAAACCGAAGTCTATGGCAGCCCTCACGACGCTCATGACCCGCTTTTGCGCGGGCGAAGATAGCTGGCTGGCTCGCAGCAACAACACATCAAGAAGTCATGGCACTTCAGATACAAAGGATACTAACGGAAGACCATGTCGTAACAGACACAAGCGCCGGAACAACGGCGACAACGCCGAAGACACGACAGTCAATGCCGGATTCGGCGGCTCTAAATCCGGTCAGCGGAAGAAGCCGTTCAAAAGAAGCAATCCGGGCCCGTCCAGTTTGGACCGCATACTCGATCGCTCGTGTCAAATTCACGGCACCCCCGATAAGCCAGCCAATCACACCAATAGAGAATGCTGGGTGTTCAAGCAGGCCGGCAAGTTGAATGCCGAAAACAGGGACAAGGGGCTGCATAGCGATGACGAGGAGGAGCCTCGGCCGCCGAACACAGGAGGACAGAAGAGGTTCCCTCCACAAGTGAAAACGGTGAACATGATATACGCAACCCACATTCCCAAGAGGGAACGGAAGCGTGCACTAAGGGACGTCTATGCGATGGAGCCAGTCGCCCCAAAGTTCAACCCATGGTCCTCTTGTCCGATCACCTTCGATCGCAGGGACGACCCCACTAGTATCCGTCATGGCAGATCTGCCGCATTGGTCCTTGACCCCATCATCGACGGATTTCACCTCACCCGAGTCCTTATGGACGGCGGCAGCAGCCTGAACCTGCTCTATCAGGATACAGTGCGCAAAATGGGTATAGACCCCTCGAGGATCAAACCCACTAAAACCACCTTTAAAGGTGTCATCCCAGGTGTAGAGGCCCATTGCACGGGCTCAATCACACTGGAAGTGGTCTTTGGATCTCCGGACAACTTCCGAAGCGACGAGTTAATCTTCGATATCGTCCCGTTCCGCAGTGGCTATCACGCACTGCTCGGGCGAACCGCATTTGCCAGATTCAATGCGGTACCGCATTATGCATACCTCAAGCTCAAATTGCCAGGACCGCGTGGGGTTATAACAGTCAATGGAAACACAGAACGCTCACTTCGCACGGAGGAACACACTGCGGCCCTCGCAGCTGAGGTACAAAGCAGCCTTTGAAGGCAAACCGCCAATTCGGCGATAAAGCCCCCGGATATTGTCAAGCGAGTCCGGAGTAATCTGCAACAGGATCGCCTGGCACGTTCAGAGTTCGCCTAGCAATTCGGCCCCCGTCCTAGTCCCAGTCAAGCGACGAAATCTGTGTCGCGCGTACATAATTACGCACTGAAAATACCATGGGCATAGGCGGGGGCACGACCAGGGCATGTCCCACAATGCGGCTCAAACGCCCCAGGGGCTACATACCTTTATCATTTTCTCTCTTTCAGGACCTTACTCTCTGGAAGCCCTTTCCGGCAGCATGATTGCTGGACACATTACGGGAAGGAACAACCAAGGAGGCAAGAAGCTAAGACGTACAAGGGAATCCCCAGGTGGTCTCTAATAACAATCGAAGTACCCGTTTTTAATACCCATACGCAGCTTGCCATTGGATAGGACATGTCAAATAGTCCTGTTTTTTGCTTATTGCACTACTTGTATCAGTACGCTTCGACGTATTATTTAAATAACAATGCATAGCATTAGTCTATTATTGCATTACCCTTCCTTTTTCTTGTCTTTTTATTTACGACAACTTGCACCCGTACATTCTGGTACGACCAGTACGCCAGGGGCTTCAGTATACCCCATAATACGGCGTGAGAAGTCCGAACACTTTCGATAGTGCGGCACCCCGAACTTATAGCATTATATGCATCAGCTCCGAATCATGTCTTGGGTCAATAGTTGGGTTTGCCCGGCTCCCATGTTTTGGTACCTTACGTTCCGCAATATCGGCTAAGGTAGCGCTGGGAGAACTACTGCGATTGTGTCCCGGTTCTTCCGGACGAGCACCTCAGTAGAGAAAGCCGAAAACTGACTGTCATGATAAGGCGAGAGCTGGTCGCCGTTCGAGAGGTCTCAAGTCCTTAAAGACTTTTTCCACTTCGGGCGAGGAGTCGGCCTTGCTCGACTTAGGCGTATATAGTGCCCCAAATTCGGCCTTCCGAATACTAGGGGCTTCGCCAAAATTTAAAATTGTAGACTTCTATGGCTAAGTGAGAGTGATAAAGCCTTATAGTCTGATTGCCTGGTTCGTTGTGCTAAACACCTCCCCCGAAGGACCCAAAATTGGGATAAAGAGTGCTCAGGTTTATCCCGAACACCTCAGTACTAGTTACATGGGGGCAGAAGCCGACGACTGGCCAACTCTCAGATTTTATAAACGGCCGCACAGAAGGTAATATTTTAAATTCAAAAGCGTTGCATAGCGCAAATGAACCCGTTTCATATTACAGGATCGCATGAGTACATTCATTCGAATATTACATCCTTAGTACATTCCTCCGCCACAAGGCGAGAACCCTTCAGGACACTGTTATAATACATTTCGGGGTGGCGATGCTCCTTGCCTTCCGGCGGCCCCTCCTTCACCAGCTTCTTGGTGTCCAGCTTCGCCCAGTGGACCTTTGCTCGGGCAAAAGCCCTGCGCGCGCCCTCGATGCAGACATACCACTTTATGATGTCAAGCCGTGGGCAGGCATGCACAAGCCGCCTCACCAGGCTGAAGTAGCTATTAGGCAGGGGATCGCCAGGCCACATCCGGACTATAAGACCCTTCATGGCCTGTTCGGCCGCCTTGTGGAGCTCGACCAGTTGCTTCAGCTGGTCGCTCAAGGGCATAGGGTGTTCGGTCCCAGTATACTGAGACCAGAACAACTTCTCCGCCGAGCTCCCCTCCTCGGCCCGGTAGAACTCCGCGGCATCTGACACACTGCAGGGTAGATCTGCGAACGCTCCTGGAGAGCTCCGAACTCGGGTAAGTAAAAGGAAATTTTCTTTCACATGCTTGCTTTGCATACTGAACGCCTTACCCGTCGCTATCTTCTTAACCGCCTCAATTTCCTGGAGGGCCTTTTGGGCTTCGGCCTTAGCATGTTGTGCGCTTTCGAGGGCCTTCGCAAGCTCGGACTCTCGTGTCTTAGAGTCAAGCTCCAAGGACTAGTGTTTTTTGACGAGAGCCTGGAGCTCTTGCTGCACCTCGCCCACCCGGGCCTCTTGTTTTTCCCGCTCCATGCGCTCCTTGGCCGCCTTGTCCTCGGCCTCGGACAACGCCTTCTTCAGGGTCGCCACTTCGGTCGTGGCCCCTGGCAAAATTCACGATGATCCCATGATCTAAGCAACCACCCTTGTTTTTTCTTATCAACATACAGACGGGGTATAACTTACCTTTGTTTTCTTCGAGCTGCCTTTTGGCAAGGCCGAGCTCTTCCTTGGACCGCTCAAGGTCCCGCTTCAGTGCGGCGACCTCCGCAGTACGTGCGGCAACGGCTAGCAGTGAAGCCTGCATATGCACATAGACATATTTCGATTAGACTCCTGCGGTTATTATGTGATCCTCTATTCGGCCTTTCTTCGCAAACGCCAAACAGAGCATCAGGGGCTAGTGTCTATGCGGTAACATTCTCTTATAATCTGGTTACTTACCTCAAAGCCTGTTAGGAGGCTGGCACAGGCTTCAGTCAGTCCGCTCTTGGCGGACTGAACCTTCTTGACCACCGCACTCATGATAGTGCGGTGTTCTTCGTCGATGGAAGCGCCGCGAAGCGCTTCCAGCAAGTTGTCCGATGCCTCTGGATGGACAGAGGCCACCGGCACAGGCGGCTTGCCCCTCTTCATGGGGGGTCGGCTGACAGAGTTCGGAACCACTGGAGGTTCCGGCGCAGTGTTCGGCTGGGGGCCAAATTCGGAGCCCATGGGAGTCTTGCTCCCCTTGCGCCCAGGGTCCGGAACGTCGCCTTGAGGCGCCTCCAGGACTACCTCCCCTCAGCTCAGCGCCCTTTGAGACAACACCTCGACGTTGTCCGTAGGGCGAGGGGTGGAGGAGGTCGGAAGTGAATCGCTATTCATATCCGACGGGTCCAAAGAACAATCCGACGAAGATACGTCGATATGGGCTCGGGACGGACTGCATACTCATGTTCGGCGTGATGAGAAGCAGTGCAATAAAACATACCATGAATTACTATGGTATCCGAATACTTACGACTTCGCCAGGGGCTTGTCCCTGGGCAACCACTCGTCGTCGTTGTAGGCGGCCGTCGTGGAGCAGTCCGGAAGGAGGGTCCTTCCCTTCTTGGACCCTTCGGCCTCCCCGGTTGGGGCGGCCTTCCTTTTCTTGTCTCCCCCGGCTGGGGGGGGGGAGAACTTTCCTCTTCCTCCTCCTCGTTTTCGTGGGAGGAGTGCGCCTCGGAGTTTTCAGACGATGAGTCCGATATAACCTTGCGCCGGAGACCCTTTCGGGTCCCCGTGGCCTTCTTCTTGGCCTTCTTCACCGGCACCTCGTAAGGCGCCGGAACCAGCATCTCCGTTAGGAGAGCATCTGCAGGATCTTCAGGCAGTGGGGCTGGGCAATCAATCTGCTCCGCTGTCTCTACCCAGTCCTGTTAAACGGCATGGAGGCTTAGATCCCGCACATGATTAAACTGGGGAAAATAAACATCCTATGAGATATGGAAAACTTACCGGATTGGCAGGGCGCTTTGCGCTAAGTCCGCGGTCCTCGGTAAGGGGAGGAGGTACCTCGGCGCCCTTGAACAGCACCTTCCAGACGTCCTTGTGCATCGTGTCGAAGAGCTCTTGCAGTGTCTGGTGCTCGGCCGGGTCGAACTCCCACAAATTGAATGCCCGTCGTTGACACGGGAGGATCCGGCGGAAGAGCATGACCTGGACCATGTTGACAAGCTTGATTTTCTTGCTCATCATGTTTCTGATGCATTTCTGGAGTCCGGTCAGCTCCATCGATGAACCCCAGGACAGGCCCTTCTCTTTCCATGAGGTGAGCCGCGTGGGGATTCCGGATCGGAATTCGGGGGCCGCCACCCAGTTGGTGTCGCGTGGCTCGGTGATGTAGAACCACCCCGATTGCCACCTCTTTATGGTCTCCACATAGGAGCCTTCGAGCCAGGTGACGTTAGGCATTTTGCCCACCATGGCGCCTCCGCACTCCGCTTGCTGGCCGACCACCACCTTCGGTTTAACATTGAAGGTCTTCAGCCACAGGCCGAAGTGGGGCCTGATGCAGAGGAAGGCCTCGCACACGACGATAAACGCCGAGATGTTTAGGATGAAATTGGGGGCCAGATCGTGAAAATCCAGCCCGTAGTAGAACATGAGTCCGCGGACAAATGGGTGGAGGGGAAATCCCAGTCCGCGGACGAAGTGGGTAAGGAAAACCACCCTCTCATGGGGCTCTGGCGTAGGGCTGATCTGCCCTGCATCTGGCAGCCGGTGTGCGATATCCGTGGCTAGATATCCGGCTCCCTGTAGCTTTGTGATGTTCTCCTCCGTAACTGAGGAGACCATCCACTTGCCTCCCGCTCCGGACATGCTTGGAGTGGTTTGAGGAGAAAAACGCGAACTTGGGCGCTCGAGCTCGAGTGCACAAGAATGGATGAGTAAGGAGGAAGAAGACATGGGTAAAAAGGGTGAATCCTTGTCCCTTTATAAGGGCGGAAGAGGCGATGCGCCTCCCCACTTACCTGGCAAAATCGCTTATTCCCCAAGCGCCGTAATTGATGGCGCGGTTGGGTTACCCACACCCGTATTGATGAGAATCCCGTGATAAGGGGACACGATCTCTGCTTCGACAAGACGTGCCAAGGAAACCGCCTCGCAATATGTGCAGTGGCTGGTTGTGAAAAAACGGTTTGAATAATGAGCGGGCCGTGGTGTGATGTCATGCTGCAAAATGCGTCAGCAGATTAGATTTGTGGAAATATTATTCTCTCTGCAGTGGTATGTGGAATTTGTTTTGCAGAGCCGGACACTGTCTTTGTGTTCAAAATCTTCTATGGAGTATTCGGAGGAGGAACCCGCCTTGCAATGCCGAAGACAATCTGCGCGCCGGACTCATCGTCATTGAAGCCTGGTTCAGGGGCTACTGAGGGAGTCCTGGATTAGGGGGTCCTCGGACAGCCGGACTATATCCTTTGGTCGGACTGTTGGACTATGAAGACACAAGATTGAAGACTTCGTCCCTTGTCCGGATGGGACTCTCCTTGGCGTGGAAGGCAAGCTTGGCAATACGGATATGTAGATCTCCTCCCTTGTAACCGACTCTATGTAACCCTAGCCCCCTCCGGTGTCTATACAAACCGGAGGGTTTAGTCCGTAGGACAACAACAATCATACCATAGGCTAGCTTCTAGGGTTTTAGCCTCCACGATCTCGTGGTAGATCAACTCTTGTAATACTCATATCATCAAGATCAATCAAGCAGGAAGTAGGGTATTACCTCCATCGAGAGGGCCCGAACCTGGGTAAACATCGTGTCCCCCGCCTCCTGTTACCATCCGCCTTAGACGCACAGTTCGGGACCCCCTACCCGAGATCCGCCGGTTTTGACACCGACAGGCTGCGCCTTGGGAAGGATGCTGCTGCCCTCCCTCCACCCCTCTATTTATAGGGCGAAGGGGGAAGGGCGGCCGGCCCCCTCCAGATGGATCTAGAGGGGGGGGTGGCGGCCAAGGGGAGGGGGCTTGCCCCCCAAGCCAAGGGGGGCGCCCCTTTAGGGTTCCCCCCAACCCTAGGCGCATGGGCCCTAGGGGGGATGGCGCCCAGCCCAATTAGGGGTCGGTTCCCTTCCACATACAACCCATAGGGCCCTCCGGGGCAGGTGGACCCCCGGAATCCCTTCGGTGGTCCCGGTACAATACCGATAAACCTCCGAACACTTCTGGTGATCGTATGATGACTTCCCATATATAAATCTTCACCTACGGACCATTCCGGAACTCCTCGTGACGTCTGGGATCTCATCTGGGACTCCAAACAACATTCGGTAACTGCATACTATTTCCCATAACAACTCTAGCGTCACCGAACCTTAAGTGTGTAGACCCTACGGGTTCGGGAACCATGTAGACATGACCGAGACATCTCTCTGGCCAATAACCAACAACGGGATCTGGATACCCATGTTGGCTCCCACATGTTCCACGATGATCTCATTAGATGAACCACGATGTCGGGGATTCAATCAATCCCGTACACAATTCCCTTTGTCTACCGGTATGATACTTGCCCGAGATTCGATCGTCGGTATCCCTATACCTTGTTCAATCTCGTTACCGGCAAGTCTCTTTGCTCGTTCCGTAACACATCATCCCGTGATCAACTCCTTGGTCAAATTGAGCTCATTATGATGATGCATCACCGAGTGGGCCAAGAGATACCTCTCCGTCATACGGAGTGACAAATCCCAGTCTCGATTCGTGCCAACCCAACAGACACTTTCGGAGATACATGTAGTGTGCCTTTATAGCCACCCAGTTACGTTGTGACGTTTGGCACACCCAAAGCATTCCTACGGTATTCGGGAGTTGCAAAATCTCATGGTCTAAGGAAATGATACTTGACATTAGAAAAGCTTTAGCAGACGAACTATACGATCTTTGTGCTATGGTTATGATTGGGTCTTGTCCATCACATCATTCTCCTAATGATGTGATCCCGTTATCAACTACATCCAATGTCCATGGTCAGGAAACCGTAACCATCTATTGATCAACGAGCTAGTCAACTAGAGGCTCACTAGGGACATGTTGTGGTCTATGTATTCACACATGTATTACGATTTCCGGATAACACAATTATAGCAGACAATTATCATGAATAAGGAAATATAATAATAACCATTTTATTATTGCCTCTAGGGCATATTTCCAACATTGTTCTCCACAATAATTCTCCTCGAAGGGATGCTCCTCCATCTACTTCTTCTCAGGCATCGTGAAGCTCTGGATTACGAAGCGCTGCCATCAAAGGTGCCATACGTGTGCAATCCACAGAGGGGTCGTACGTTCGGTTCTAGTTCGAGGGATTGGTTCATGGGTCTTCACGAACGATATCTTCACCAACTCTTCTTCCGCCGCAACTCGTTGTTAGCAAAGATCGGATAACCCTGTATGTACATCTTCATAATGATCCTGGTTTAGATTCGTAGGCGTTTTTTTTTGTTTTCTACTATTATTCCCAACAATGGCATCATGAGCGATCTATGAGTTGATGTGTGATGACCCACAAGTATAGGGATCAACCGTAGTCCTTTCGATAAGTAAGAGTGTCGAACCCAACGAGGAGCAAAAGGAAATGACAAGTGGTTTTCAACAAGGTATTTTCTGCAAGCACTGAAATTGTCGGTAAGAGATAGTTTGATAGCAAGATAATTTGTAACAAGCAAGTAATGGTAACGGTAAATAAAGTGCAGCAAGGTAGCCTAATCCTTTTGTGGCAACAGACAGGCCAAAACAGTCTCTTATAATAAGCAAAGCGTTCTTGAGGGTACACGAGAATTTCATCTAGTCATTTTCATCATGTTGGTTTGATTCATGTTCGCTACTTTGATAATTTGATATGTGGGTGGACCGGTGCTTAGGTGCTATTCTTACTTGAACAAACCTCCTACTTATGATTAACCCCCCCGGCAAGCATCCGCAACTACGAGGAAAGTATTAAGATAAAATCTAACCATAGCTTTAAACTTTTGGATCCAAATTAGTCCCTTACGAAGTAGCGCATAAACTAGGGTTTAAGCTTCTGTCACTCTAGCAACCCATCATCTAATAACTACTCCACAATGCATTCCCTTAGGCCCAAATATGGTTAAGTGACATGTAGTCGACGTTCACATGACACCACTAAGGGAATCACAACATACATATAATCAAAATATCAAACACATATCAAGTTCACATGATTACTTGCAACATGACTTCTCCCGTGACCTCAAGAATAAAAGTAACTATTCACAAATGATAATCATGCTCAAGATCAGAGGGGTATTAAATAGCATAATGGATCTAAACATATAATCTTCCACCAAATAAATCATATAGTAATCAACTACAAGATGTAATCAACACTACTAGTCACCCACAGGTACCAATCTGAGATTCCGGTACAAAGATTGAACGTAAGAGATGAACTAGGTTTGAGAGGAGATGGTGCTATTGAAGATTTTGATGGAGATTGGCCTCCCAAAGATGAGAGGGTTGTTGGTGATGACGATGACGATGATTTCGATGGAATCGCTCCGCCGGAGGGCAAAAGTTCTCCTGCCCAAGTTTCGCCTCGAGACAGCGGCGCTCCGTCCCGAAAGTCCTCCTCTTATTTTTCTAGGTCAAAATGACTTATATACCAGAAGATGGGCACCGGAGGTGGGCCGAGGAGGGCACAACCTACCAGGGCTCGCCTGGGTTGCCTGGCGCGCCCAGGTGGGTTGTGTCCACCCGATGGGCCCCCTCTGGTAGTTATTTGCTCCAGTATTTTTCATATATTCCAAAACAATTCTTCGTTAATTTTCAGCTCATTAGAGATGTGCAGAATTGGTGACTCTGACGTAGCTTTTTCAGGTCCAGAATTCTAGCTGCCGACATTCTCCCTCTTTGTGTAAACCTTGCATATTATGAGAGAAAAGGCATTAGAATTACTACATAAAGCATTGTTATGCACACAAACATTATAAATAACAGTAGGAAAACATGATGCAAAATGGACATATCAACTCCCCAAGCTTGGACCTTGCTTTTCCTCAAGCGAAACCCGAAATCGAAAAACATGTCCACGTGCTTAGAGAGAGGTGTCGATAAAAATAAAATACAGACATAGAAGCATCATGCATATTATTATAACAACAACCAACTTTATCATATAACTTCTCATGAACAAGTAACAATTCATCACAACATCGAAGCAAAAAGCATAAACTCTATTGAAAACCAAAAACTATGTTCTCAGTCAACTTTGCAACTACAATTCATCATCTTTTCAGGCAGGGTCACGTATTGGAGCCTTTTGGAAAGTCCACATACTCAACCATCATATAGTCTTCTATGATTGCTAACACTCACTGCATACACATGAGCAAAAAGTTTCAACCGGACACATAGAAAGATAGGGGCTTATAGTTTTCGCATCCCAACGTATTCACCTCAAGGTTGATGTCAACAATAATAATTCATGCTCACCCATATCCAACTGGATATATGTGCCTAGATCTTTCCTCACCACATGGTACTTGCAAAAAGAGAAAATAAAAAGGAATATGGAAGAATACTTTGATTCTTGCATAAAAGTAAATACATAAAAGTAAAAGATAGGCCCTTCGCAGAGGGAAGCAGAGGTTGTCATGCGCTTTTTGGTTGTATGCTCAATCTCTTAGTGCAAAAGAATGTCATGTTATATTGCACCTTGTGATAGCAACCTTTATTATGCAGTTTGTCGCTTTTATTATTTTGCCATCACAAGTTCATACAACGCTCAATTTTCTCTTACACTAAATGATCCAACACATTTAGAAGAATTTTTTATTGCCTTATTGTACCGATGCCAACTTACTTGAAGGATCTTGCTCAATCCATAGGTAGGTATTGTGACGCCCCCGATTCAACCGCACACTAATCATACACGCAAATGTGTACGATCAAGATCAGGGACTCACGGGAAGATATCACAACACAACTCTAGACACAAATTGAAATAATACAAGCTTCATATTACAAGCCAGGGGCCTCGAGGGCTCAAATACAAGCTCGATACACAAGAGTCAGCGGAAGAAACAATATCTGAGTACAGACATAAGTTAGACAAGGATGCCTTAAGAAGGCTAGCACAAACATCAACGATCGAAGAGGCAAGGCCTCCTGCCTGGGACCTCCTAACTACTCCTGGTCGTCGGCGATCTCCATGTAGTAGTATCCGTCAGCGGTGGCATCTGGCTCCAGGGATCCACCAACTGGTTGCAACAACCGGAAAGAAGGAAGAAAGGGGAAAAGGGGGTAGCAAAGCAACCGTGAGTACTCATCCAAAGTACTCACAAGCATCATATCTATAGTAAGTATGCATTGGTATCAAATGAAGGTATGTATCTGTGGACTGAACTGCAGAATGCCAGAATTGGGGGGGAGGGCCTAGCCTATCAAAGACTAGCATCTTCAAGCAGCTCCAAGCATCTTGCAACATGTAGGATAGCAAAGAATAGCAGTTTAGCTAACAAGCATGTTGTAACATTAACGCCCGAAGATCCTTCCGCGACTCCCTACGAGAAAGCAATCCCGGAGCCACATATCCATCACATATCTCAAGTAACCAGTTCTAGTTGTAATAGATCAGGATACAAGTCTGAACGTCCATTACCGTGGACACGGTATTCGAATATATATCTTCCATGCAGGGGTGCACCACGTTTTCTAACACGCTTGATTACTCTGGCCGGACACACTTTTCTGGGTCAATGCCCGGCCTCGAAAAATAAACACATCATACCCCTACCTAGGCTTAGCAGAGAGGTCCTCGCCAGTCTACATCCTAAGCACTCTGGGGTCTGGGCCCATCGCCCGTTGCACTCCGGGTCGTTGCGAGCAGGGTGGGTCCAGGCTCCACCTCTACATGGATGGTGCCGACCCAGCCGTGCCGCAATGCTGAACTGGACTCTGACAAAGCTTCGGCTGATACTGTGATGTCAAGGCCCATATCTATTCTCGCGTGGTGGTTAGTGCGTAAAGGCTAGAGGCCAACTCAGAACAAATACCCAAACCTGTTAGTGCATTGGGGGCTCGCGGAGACGAGCAGAGACTCACGATAATGTGACCCCGTCGCCCCGTCTCGTGGACTTACGGCAAGGGCCCAGAATGCCCAGCCGTGCCACGTAGAAAACTCGCGGGTGCTCAACGGGCCCGCCCGACTTTCACATCAACTCGCGGGTACCCCTCAGGGCCGACCTGACTTCAACAATGGTCTCAAGTAAAGTCAAGGTAACCATGTGTCCAAACATCAAGGGGAAAACCCAAGGAATCACCCTCGAAGAATTCCACTCGATGTAATCATCAAGGTGAACGTAAGAGGAACCACCCTCGAGGTTCACACTTGAGGGGTTGCACGACAGAGCCATATCGTGAATGGTGAAGGAGGAACTACCCTCATTGACCATGACTAAATAGCTACACTACAGAGTTCCCATCAGGAGTGATGTATGAGGTTCCACCCTCGGCACTCGATAGTAGCTCTGCAGAGTCGAGCAACAAAAGGGGCGTGATGTGATGTGAGGTGTCGGCTCTGGTCGTCGATCACGTTGATCGGGTCGTTGATGATGAAGCAGGGGCAACAAGGACAAGGTGGGGGTCACTGATGGATCACTAACCAACCTATACTAAGAAGTTTAGGATAAGCAGGTAAGGTACAAAGAGCAGGTTACAAAAGCAGGCTATGCATCAGAATAGGAGCAATCAATTACAGTAGCAAAATCTAATGCAAGCATGAGAGAGTGGATGGGCGATATCGGGATGATCAAAGGGGGGGGGCTTGCCTGTAAGCTCCGCTGAAAAGGAAGAAGGGTCATCGGTGACGTAGTCAATCACAGCGGCATCGGCAGCCGTCACGGGGTCTACCGAAGAGAAGAGGGGGAGAAACAGTAAATATATAGCAAGCAAGTGCATAATAGGACAACAGGCAGAGCTAGACGTGTTCTAACGCAGTGCTACACGTTACCGGAGAAGGGGATAACATCCGGGAATGTTTCCCCAGTGTAAGGCATTTTCGATCAGACAAACCGGAGGGGGAAGGTTACGTCTTCGGATTCGTCTCGTCGTTCTGAGCAACTTTCATGTATAACCTTTTTCATCCGAGCTACGGATTATTTTATATGATTATTCAAAGTTTTAAATCAATTTTGGAATTAACAAGATTAATTTAATTCGAAAATAAACTGAATTTGCTAGGTGTACACAGAAAAGTGTACACAGTAGAGTGCTGTGAGGCTGACAGTGGGGCCAGGTCAACTGTTGACTCAGCAGTCAACAGTTGACTGGTCAAATGTGAACACTGCGATGGGCCCCGGGTGTCATTGTAAAGTTTTAATAATTCAGT
>NC_057805.1:66830557-66853511 GCF_018294505.1 Triticum aestivum
ATACTGTAATTAGACTATTTAGAAGGTGGTTTTAGTTAATAGGGGATTAGCCCCACTAGCTAAAACATGGGGGGCCGCAGGTCAGTGGGGTTAGGGGATATATCCCCCACCTAGTTAAGCCGGACGGCCCCAGCGCTGGACACGGATGGGCACAGGGGCACCGGCGGCCAGGGCCGGAGGCAAGGCAGCGACGGGCGTGGCCGGTGTCGGGGGACGGGGGCGTAGGTGAGCAGCAACGCAGCGGTAGGGCGCGGCCGGCAGCAGGCGGGCGTCGGCAGCCAAGGCGGCAGGAAGCAAGCACGGCCGTAGGTGGCTCGACTAGGGGAGCGCGGGGCGGAGGCGGATAGCCGCGACGATGCGTGGTGGTGGCGAGCGGGGCGCGCTTGCGGTGGGATAGCGCAGTGGAAAGCGGGCACGGGCAGGCGAGGCGTGGGACGGCCGCGGCACGAGCAGGCAGTGACGGTCAGGGCCGTGTGCGGGCGGCGGCTATAGCAGCGGTGCGCGTGGCCAGTCGTAGCAGTCGAGAGAGAGCAGCGGGCCACGGTGAGGCACGCGGCGGCAGGGGGCGGTGTCCGCAGCAGCAAGCGCACACGGAGTGAGGGGCGACAGTAGTAGCTCGCAGCTGCGGCAGCAGGAGCAGTATCAACAACAAAGCAGTAGCATCGGTGCAATGGCGAACAGGGGGTTGACGAGACGGGGCGAGGTCAGAACGCGGCTGTGACGGTGGCCTACGGCGCCAGATTCAAAAGGAAAAGAGGGGGGAAGCGAGGAGTGTTGGAGATCGTTGCAGAAATTAAAAAATTTCTACGCATCACCAAGAACAATCTATGGAGTCTTCTAGCAACGAGAGGGAAAAGAGTGCATCTACATACCCTTGTAGATCGCGCGCGGAAGCGTTCAAGAGAACGGGGTTGATGGAGTCGTACTCGTCGTGATCCAAATCACCGATGATCCTAGCGCCGAACGGACGACACCTCCGCGTTCAACACACGTACGGAGCGGGGACATCTCCTCCTTGATCCAGCAAGGGGGGAGGAGAAGTTGATGGAGATCCAGCAGCACAACGGCGTGGTGGTGGAAGTAGCGGGATCCCGGCAGGGCTTCGCCAAGCGCAAGCGGGGAGGAAGAGGTGTCACGGGAGGGAGGGAGGCGCCAGGGCTTGGGGTGCTGCTCCCATGCGCCTCCCCACTATATATAGGGGTGGAGGGGGCTGGTTTCTTGCCCTCCAAGTCCATTGGGGCGTTGGCAAAGGTGGCGGAAAGAAATCCCATCATTTCCCTTCCCCACCGATTGTTATCCCCCTTTTTTAGGGATCTTGATCTTATCCCTTCGGGATATGATCTTATTCCTTCTAAGGTGGGATCTTGGTGCGCCTTGACCAGGGGTGTGGGGCCTTGCCCCCACTACCCACATTCATGTGGGCCCCCCCATGCAGGTGGGCCCCACTTCGGAACCTTCTAGAACCTTCCCGGTACAATACCGAAAAATCCCGAACATTTTCCGGTGGCCAAAATAGGACTTCCCATATATAAATCTTTACCTCCGGACCATTCCGGAACTCCTCGTGACGTCCGGGATCTCATCCGGGACTCCGAACAACTTTCGGTTAACCGCATACTAATCTCTACAAGCCTAGCGTCACCGAACCTTAAGTGTGTAGACCCTACGGGTTCGGGAGACATGCAGACATGACCGAGACGACTCTCCGGTCAATAACCAACAGCGGGATCTGGATACCCATGTTGGCTCCCACATGTTCCACGATGATCTCATCGGATGAACCACGATGTCGAGGATTCAATCAATCCCGTATACAATTCCCTTTGTCAATCGATACGTTACTTGCCCGAGATTCGATCGTCGGTATCCCAATACCTTGTTCAATCTCGTTACCGGCAAGTCACTTTACTCGTACCGTAATGCATGATCCCGTGACCAAACGCTTGGTCACATTGAGCTCATTATGATGATGCATTACCGAGTGGGCCCAGAGATACCTCTCCGTCATACAGAGTGACAAATCCCAGTCTCGATTCGTGCCAACCCAATAGACACTTTCGGAGATACCCGTAGTGCACCTTTATAGCCACCCAGTTACGTTGTGACGTTTGGCACACCCAAAGCACTCCTATGGTATCCGGGAGTTGCACAATCTCATGGTCTAAGGAAATGATACTTGACATTTGGAAAAGCTCTAGCAAACGAACTACACGACCTTGTGCTATGCTTAGGATTGGGTCTTGTCCATCACATCATTCTCCTAATGATGTGATCCCGTTATCAATGACATCCAATGTCCATAGTCAGGAAACCATGACTATCTGTTGATCAACGAGCTAGTCAACTAGAGGCTCACTAGGGACATGTTGTGGTCTATGTATTCACACATGTATTACGATTCCCGGATAACACAATTATAGCATGAACAATAGACAATTATCACGAACAATGAAATATAATAATAACCATTTTATTATTGCCTCTAGGGCATATTTCCAACAGTCTCCCACTTGCACTAGAGTCAATAATCTAGTTACATTGTGATGAATCGAACACCCATAGAGTTCTGGTGTTGATCATGTTTTGCTCTAGGGAGAGGTTTAGTCAACAGATTTGCTATATTCAGGTCCGTATGTACTTTACAAATATCTATGTCTCCATTTTGAACATTTTCACGAATGGAGTTGAAGCGACGCTTGATATGCCTGGTCTTCCTGTGAAACCTGGGCTCCTTGGCAAGGGCAATAGCTCCAGTGTTGTCACAGAAGAGAGTCATCGGGCCCGACGCATTGGGAATAACTCCTAGGTCGGTAATGAACTCCTTCACCCAGATTGCTTCTTGTGCTGCCTCTGAGGCCGCCATGTATTCCGCTTCACATGTAGATCCCGCCACAACGCTTTGCTTGCAACTGCACCAGCTTACTGCCCCACCATTCAAAATATACACGTACCCGGTTTGTGACTTAGAGTCATCCAGATCTGTGTCGAAACTAGCATCGACGTAACTCTTTACGACGAGCTCTTCGTCACCTCCATAAACGAGAAACATATCCTTAGTCCTCTTCAGGTACTTCAGGATATTCTTGACCGCTGTCCAGTGTTCCATGCCGGGATTACTTTGGTACCTTCCTACCAAACTTACGGCAAGGTTTACATCAGGTCTGGTACACAGCATGGCATACATAATAGACCCTATGGCCGAGGCATAGGGGACGACACTCATCTTTTCTCTATCTTTTGCCGTGGTCGGGCATTGAGCCGTGCTCAATTGCACACCTTGCAATACAGGCAAGAACCCCTTCTTGGACTGATCCATATTGAACTTCTTCAATATCTTGTCAAGGTACGTACTTTGCGAAAGACCAATGAGGCGTCTTGATCTATCTCTATAGATCTTGATGCCTAATATATAAGCAGCTTCTCCAAGGTCCTTCATTGAAAAACACTTGTTCAAGTAGGCCTTTATGCTTCCCAAGAATTCTATATCATTTCCCATCAATAGTATGTCATCCACATATAATATGAGAAATGCTACAGAGGTCCCACTCACTTTCTTGTAAACACAGGCTTCTCCATAAGTCTGTGTAAACCCAAACGCTTTGATCATCTCATCAAATCGAATGTTCCAACTCCGAGATGCTTGCACCAGCCCATAGATGGAGCGCTGGAGCTTGCATACCTTGTTAGCATTCTTAGGATCGACAAAACCTTCCGGCTGCATCATATACAATTCTTCCTTAAGAAAGCCGTTAAGGAATGCCATTTTGACGTCCATTTGCCATATCTCATAATCATAGAATGCGGCAATTGCTAACATGATTCGGACGGACTTCAGCTTTGCTACGGGTGAGAAAGTCTCATCGTAGTCAACCCCTTGAACTTGTCGATAACCCTTAGCGACAAGTCGAGCCTTATAGATGGTCACATTACCATCCGCGTCTGTCTTCTTCTTAAAGATCCATTTATTTTCTATGGCTCGCCGATCATCGGGCAAGTCAGTCAAAGTCCACACTTCGTTTTCATACATGGATCCTATCTCGGATTTCATGGCTTCTAGCCATTTGTCGGAATCTGGGCCCGCCATTGCTTCTTCATAGTTCGAAGGTTCACCGTTGTCTAACAACATGATTTCCAAGACAGGGTTGCCGTACCACTCTGGCACGGAACGTGTCCTTGTGGACCTACGAAGTTCAGTAGGAGCTTGATCCGAAGTACCTTGATCATCATCATCATTAACTTCCTCTCTAGTCAGTGCATGCACCACATGAACATTTTCCTGAGCTGCGCTACTTTCTGCTTCAAGAGGCAGTACTTCATCAAGCTCTACCTTCCTCCCACTTACTTCTTTCGAGAGAAACTCTTTCTCCAGAAAGGATCCGTTCTTAGCAACAAAGATCTTGCCTTCGGACCTGAGGTAGAAGGTATACCCAATGGTTTGCTTAGGGTATCCTATGAAGACGCATTTCTCCAACTTGGGTTCGAGCTTTTCAGGTTGAAGTTTCTTGACATAAGCATCGCATCCCCAAACTTTTAGAAATGATAGCTTAGGTTTCTTCCCAAACCATAATTCAAACGGTGTCGTCTCAACGGATTTTGACGGAGCCCTATTTAAAGTGAATGCGGCAGTCTCTAAAGCATAGCCCCAAAATGAGAGCGGTAGATCGGTAAGAGACATCATAGATCGCACCATATCCAATAGAGTGCGATTACGACGTTCGGACACACCATTTCGCTGAGGTGTTCCAGGCGGCGTGAGTTGTGAAACTATTCCACATTTCCTTAAGTGTGTGCCAAATTCGTGACTCAAATATTCCCCTCCACGATCAGATCGTAAGAACTTTATTTTTCTGTCACGTTGATTCTCAACCTCACTCTGAAATTCCTTGAACTTTTCAAAGGTCTCAGACTTGTGTTTCATTAGGTAGACATACCCATATCTACTCAAGTCATCAGTGAGAGTGAGAACGTAACGATAGCCACCGCGAGCCTCAACACTCATTGGACCGCACACATCAGTATGTATGATTTCCAATAAGTTGGTTGCTCGCTCCATTGTTCTGAAGAACGGAGTCTTGGTCATCTTACCCATGAGGCATGGTTCGCACGTGTCAAATGATTTGTAATCAAGAGACTCCAAAAGTTCATCTGCATGGAGCTTCTTCATGCGTTTGACACCAATGTGACCAAGACGGCAGCGCCACAAGTATGTGGGACTATCATTATCAACTTTATATCTTTTGGTATTCACACTATGAATATGTGTAACACTACGTTCGAGATTCATTAAGAATAAACCATTAACCAGCGGGGCATGACCATAAAACATATCTCTCATATAAATAGAACAACCATTATTCTCGGATTTAAATGAGTAGTCATCTCAAATTAAACGAGATCCTGATACAATGTTCATGCTCAAAGCTGGCACTAAATAACAATTATTGAGGTTTAAAACTAATCCCGTAGGTAAATGTAGAGGTAGCGTGCCGACGGCGATCACATCGACCTTGGAACCATTCCCGACGCGCATCGTCACCTCGTCCTTTGCCAGTCTCCGTTTATTCCGCAGCTCCTGCTTTGAGTTACAAATATGAGCAACCGCACCGGTATCAAATACCCAGGAGCTACTACGAGTGCTGGTAAGGTACACATCAATAACATGTATATCACATATACCTTTGGTGTTGCCGGCCTTCTTGTCCGCCAAGTACTTGGGGCAGTTCCGCTTCCAGTGACCACTTCCCTTGCAATAAAAGCACTCAGTCTCAGGCTTGGGTCCATTCTTTGGCTTCTTCCCGGCAACTGGCTTACCAGGCGCGGCAACTCCCTTGCCGTCCTTCTTGAAGTTCTTCTTACCCTTGCCTTTCTTGAACTTAGTGGTTTTATTCACCATCAACACTTGATGTTCCCTTTTGATCTCCACCTCCGCTGATTTCAGCATTGAATATACCTCAGGAATGGTCTTTTCCGTCCCCTGCATATTGAAGTTCATCACAAAGCTCTTGTAGCTCGGTGGAAGCGACTGAAGGATTCTGTCAATGACCGCGTCATCCGGGAGATTAACTCCCAGCTGAGTCAAGCGGTTGTGTTACCCAGACATTTTGAGTATGTGCTCATTGACAGAACTATTTTCCTCCATCTTACAACTGAAGAACTTGTCGGAGACTTCATATCTCTCGACCCGGGCATGAGCTTGGAAAACCATTTTCAGCTCTTCGAACATCTCATATGCTCCGTGTTGCTCAAAACGCTTTTGGAGCCCCGGTTCTAAGCTGTAAAGCATGCCGCACTGAACAAGGGAGTAATCATCAGCACACTGCTGCCAAGCGTTCATAACGTCTTGGTTCTCTGGGATGGGTGCGTCACCTAGCGGTGCTTCTAGGACATAATCTTTCTTGGCAGCTATGAGGATGATCCTCAGGTTCCGGACCCAGTCCGTATAGTTGCTGCCATCATCTTTCAGTTTGGTTTTCTCTAGGAACGCGTTGAAGTTGAGGGCAACATTAGCGTGGGCCATTTGATCTACAAGACATATTGTAAAGATTTTAGACTAAGTTCATGATAATTAAGTTCATCTAATCAAATTATTCAATGAACTCCCACTCAGATAGACATCCCTCTAGTCATCTAAGTGAAACATGATCCGAGTCAACTAGGCCGTGTCCGATCATCACGTGAGACGGACTAGTCAACATCGGTGAACATCTTCATGTTGATCGTATCTTCTATACGACTCATGTTCGACCTTTCGGTCTCTTGTGTTCCGAGGCCATGTCTGTACATGCTAGGCTCGTCAAGTCAACCTAAGTGTTTTGCATGCGTAAATCTGTCTTACACCCGTTGTATGTGAACGTTAGAATCTATCACACCCGATCATCACGTGGTGCTTCGAAACAACGGACTTTCGCAACGGCGCACAGTTAGGGGGAACACTTTCTTGAAATTATTATAAGGGATCATCTTACTTACTACCGTCGTACTAAGCAAATAAGAAGCAAAATATGATAAACATCATCTCCTTTGATCTCCATCTTCGGGGCACCATGATCATCTTCGTCACCGGCATGACACCATGATCTCCATCATCGTGTCTTCATGAAGTTGCCACGCCAACGATTACTTCTACTTCTATGGCTAACATGTTTAGCAATAAAGTAAAGTAATTTACATGGCGTTATTCAATGACACGCAGGTCATACAAAAATAAAGACAACTCCTATGGCTCCTGCCGGTTGTCATACTCATCGACATGCAAGTCGTGATTCCTATTACAAGAACATGATCAATCTCATACATCACATATATTTCATTCATCACATCCTTTTGGCCACATCACATCACAAGGCATATGCTGCAAAAACAAGTTAGACGTCCTTTAATTGTTGTTGCATGTTTTTACGTGGCTTCTATAGGTTTCTAGCAAGAACGTTTCTTACCTACGTAAAACCACAACGTGATATGCCAATTTCTATTTACCCTTCATAAGGACCCTTTTCATCGAATCCGATCCGACTAAAGTGGGAGAGACAGACACCCGCTAGCCACCTTATGCAACTAGTGCATGTCAGTCGGTGGAACCTGTCTCACGTAAGCGTACGTGTAAGGTCGGTCCGGGCCGCTTCATCCCACGATGCCGCCGAAACAAGATAAGACTAGTAGTGGCAAGAAAATTGACAACATCTATGCCCAGAACAAGTTTGTGTTCTACTCGTGCATAGAAACTACGCATAGACCTAGCTCATGATGCCACTGTTGGAGATCGTTGCATAAATTAAAAATTTTCTACGCATCACCAAGAACAATCTATGGATTCTTCTAGCAACGAGAGGGAAAAGAGTGCATCTACATACCCTTGTAGATCGCGCGCGGAAGCGTTCAAGAGAACGGAGTTGATGGAGTCGTACTCGTCGTGATCCAAATCACCGATGATCCTAGCGCCGAACGGACGGCACCTCCGTGTTCAACACACGTACGGAGCGGGGACGTCTCCTCCTTCTTGATCCAACAAGGGGGGAGGAGAAGTTGATGGAGATCCAGCAGCACGACGACGTGGTGGTGGAAGTAGCGGGATCCCGGCAGGGCTTCGCCAAGCGCAAGCGGGGAGGAAGAGGTGTCACGGGAGGGAGGGAGGCGCCAGGGCTTGGGGTGCTGCTCCCATGCGCCTCACCACTATATATAGGGGTGGAGGGGGCTGGTTTCTTGCCCTCCAAGTCCATTGGGGCGTTGGCAAAGGTGGGGGAAAGAAATCCCATCATTTCCCTTCCCCACCGATTGTTATCCCCCTTTTTTAGGGATCTTGATCTTATCCCTTCGGGATATGATCTTATTCCTTCTAAGGTGGGATATTGGTGTGCCTTGACCAGGCGTGTGGGGCCTTGCCCCCACTACCCACGTTCATGTGGGTCCCCCCATGCAGGTGGGCCCCACTTCGGAACCTTCTAGAACCTTCCCGGTACAATACCGAAAAATCCCGAACATTTTCCGGTGGCCAAAATAGGACTTCCCATATATAAATCTTTACCTCCGGACCATTCCGGAACTCCTCGTGACGTCCGGGATCTCATCCGGGACTCCGAACAACTTTCGGTTAACCGCATACTAATATCTCTACAACCCTAGCGTCACCAAACCTTAAGTGTGTAGACCCTACGGGTTCGGGAGACATGCAGACATGACCGAGACGACTCTCCGGTCAATAACCAACAGCGGGATCTGGATACCCATGTTGGCTCCCACATGTTCCACGATGATCTCATCGGATGAACCATGATGTCGAGGATTCAATCAATCCCGTATACAATTCCCTATGTCAATCGGTACGTTACTTGCCCGAGATTCGATCGTCGGTATCCCAATACCTTGTTCAATCTCGTTACCGGCAAGTCACTTTACTCGTACCGTAATGCATGATCCCGTGACCAAACTCTTGGTCACATTGAGCTCATTATGATGATGCATTACCGAGTGGGCCCAGAGATACCTCTCCGTCATACATAGTGACAAATCCCAGTCTCGATTCGTGCCAACCCAACAGACACTTTCGGAGATACCCGTAGTGCACCTTTATAGCCACCCAGTTACGTTGTGACGTTTGGCACACCCAAAGCACTCCTATGGTATCCGGGAGTTGCACAATCTCATGGTCTAAGGAAATGATACTTGACATTTGGAAAAGCTCTAGCAAACGAACTACACGATCTTGTCCTATGCTTAGGATTGGGTCTTGTCCATCACATCATTCTCCTAATGATGTGATCCCGTTATCAATGACATCCAATGTCCATAGTCAGGAAACCATGACTATCTATTGATCAACGAGCTAGTCAACTAGAGGCTCACTAGGGACATGTTGTGGTCTATGTATTCACACATGTATTACGATTTCCGGATAACACAATTATAGCATGAACAATAGATAATTATCATGAACAAGGAAATATAATAATAACCATTTTATTATTGCCTCTAGGACATATTTCCAACAAGGAGCTCACATCGGTGCCGAAGGTGAACTTGAGGAGGCCGGGGACGGGCCGGAGACGAGGCAGTCGACGACGGCGGCTCGCGATGTACGCGACTGAGATGAGAGGAGGATGAAGAGGTCGACAGCGCCATCCACGCAGCTTCCCGCCTTGCTCCAATGCCCTGAACGGACGTGGACGAACGCGAAGAACCCCCAGGACATGCTCCCGAGCGCCGGAGAGGCCAGTGGATGCGTCAACGACGGCCGGGAAACCGCGACTGTGTGAGTTTGCGAGCTCAAAATCGAGCCAACGGAGATGGGAGAGGTGGATCTGGATCTGAGGGGGTAGTGGGCGGCTAGGGTTCCAGGGGGAGAGAGCTTGCGGGCGCGACCTCTTATCCACTTGCCGGCACTGTCGAGCTGGTCCGGCGAGGCGCCCCCTGTAGCGACCCTAGTTGGGGGAACAGGAGGTCGACCGAGGGAGGGGGAGGGGGCCGGGCCAGTTGGCTAGCTCTGGCCCAGGGGGTTTTCCCTTTTATTTAATTTCTTTTATTTTATATTAAAAGGATAGCTACTGTTTTGGATGGAATCAAGGCATCAAATGAATTTTGTTGAATGTGCAACTTAGCAAATAATTCGGGCACAACATTGTGGTGTTGCCTAAAAAGTTTCAGGGCCAATGGAATTGTTCAAGCATTTTTAGAAATTGACAAGGCAATTTTTAAAGCTGCAGGACCACTAAATAAAATTTCAGGGGCACTTTGGGAAACCAAAAGAGGTTGGTTCCAACATGACAGATACTCAAAGATTATTTGCAACATTATGAACATTTTAGTTTTGAAATTTGAAATTTTTTATAGTTTGACTTGAATTTGAAATTTGAATAAAGGGTGGGTTTTAAACATTGCGAGTTTAATAACAGTAACCATGATGACATGGCATCATTAGTAGGGAATTACTGTAGCTTAATTGTCCGGGCATCACAATTCTCCTCCACTACAAGAAATCTCGTCCCGAGATTTAAGGGGTGGAGTAAGGGGGAGGACTCGGGAGGACAGAGATCAACACATGATAGGTACCTGGGGGCTATCTCAGTGAACGTGGCAAAGAGGCATCTCTCGAGTTGAAATTCAAGAAAGTCATCGAGAGCAAGGCTATAAGGTGCAATAAGAAGCTCCAAGCGGATGGACAATCGTTCGATGTCTAAAATAGAGTGTGAAAGGGGTTCAGAGCATTGAGAATAAGTATTGCATCTGATACCAGAAAAGATCACAAGAAGGTGGCTCGTGAATTACATACAAAGCCAAGCGCGAGGAACAATTTTGAAAGAGGGGGATGTACAGGAGAGTCAGGTTTCGATCATGTGGAACCGTGGGTTATGGGCCCACCATGTGGGTTAAAATTAGGAAGGGTGCTAACATTCTGCACAGTCATGATAGCAAGGCAGGTCAGAGGATAGCATGTCAATTATGTTGGCAACAATGTTGGTACCAAGGGCGAGGGACAAAGAGAACCATTTTCCTGCTCGTTAAGACGAGGCGGACCAATAGGCAAAGTTCTCGTCCATCGGTGGCTACCGGAATGTCATCAACAATAGTAACAAGGTCTTACCGACAGAGTTTGTACACCGAGGTGTTTACATAAGCAGGGAATTATCACTGCTTAGATATGTTAGGTTACAAGAAAGGTTAAACAAAACAATGGAAAGGAAAGTGTAGACTCGAATCAGCTATCGGTGTTCTCGAGTGTCTAATGACTCAGAACCCGTGGAAAATTGGTATTGGTGAGAAATAATAGTTGATGAAGAACTCATAAGAAATTATGTAGTTCCGTGATATTCTCGAGATACCAGATGGTAATAATCGAGGGTAGAGTAGAATAGAGGTTGGACAGGTGAAAAGTTTTGCGGAAGACAAGTACTTTAACTTGTCCGGGAAATGGAATCAAGGAAGAACAATATGGTCGAAACCATGGTTGCAAAGGACCAAACATAGATACAAGATGTACTTATCACAAGGGGGTTATTATTATAAAAAGAAGCTTCCATGATAAGTTCCACATCGGGTCCATGGGCATGAACACAAAGGTTCAAGGTCGACTCCCACTTCTCTAATGCACAACTTTCCATTCACTTCTCTCATTTGAAGAAGTTGTAGCATTGAAATGTTATCCGAAGAAACGCTAGTAGATATAACCCGCATAACCTTCCGGTTCACACTGATTTAGGGAAGACATAAGTTTAACCCACTGGGGCATCTTAGGAACATATACCACAAACTTCACGAGTAAATAACTCAAGCGCGGAAGCAGAGTATGGCTGACAAGAGCGGGGGATACAATTTACCAAAGGCATTATGTATCCGAGGAAAGGCTCACAATGTTACTGAATAAGAAGGACGCTGTCGGATAAAACCCAACAAAGGATCTGGTGGTCCACAAGGGATCTGATGTGAGCATCGATACTCAACCAGAAGAAGAAAGAATGCAAGGAGATCCGATTATAGAAACAACTGACTAATTCAGGGCTCAAATGCAAAGGAATTATGATTTACAAATCGGGGGATCAGAAGTAGAGGCTCTGATCAAAGACAAGTAAGTTGAATAGACATAGATCGACAATCAATCAAGGTTTGATTTGTCGAACACCAGCTCATGTCCGGGGTGACGTCTGAGCCGAAAGGAAGAATTCTAATTCGGGCTGATGACCGCGAGCATTCACAAACAAAATGAATCAAATGCTCAAAATTTCAATGACAAAGGATGCTAATGAACTTTGGTAGACATGTGGAAGTAACCATAATGTAAGCAGGTAAGGAGAAACAAGAGTAATAGGCTACTGAGGATTTTCGGAAGATCGAATAGCATTCTAAAGAATTTGTGAAACACATGAACAACTGTGGACGAATGGATACTCGGTAAGCGCGAGTAATTATCCGTAGGGGTATCCATGCGTCAAGGAACTACAGGGCAGTAAGCAGAAAGGATTCTCGGAACATCAGAGAGTATATCAGGATATCTTGTAATAACAAGAGCAACTGGGATTGAAAATATGAACAACAAATGTAGGTTGTTATCCACAAGGATTTATCGGTGGTAGGGGTCGCAACGACGAAGGGTACAAGGGTCTCAGGAAAACATCTGAGAGTATCTTCAGAATCTTCTGGTGCACCAAGCAATCATCTGGGGTGAGGGGCTCTCCGGGAGAAAGTATTTACGAGAACTTAACGTTAGAGTTAGCAAAATCATTTAAACTGAATAGAAGAGAGATCAGAGTCCCAGAGTATAGACGAGGAGTAAAGATCCTAATACCACCGAATGGCGACGTAGGCCTGTAAGCCACACAGCCATGTTAGTAAAACAGTTTTTTTCAAATACTAGACTCAACTTCGGCCAAGGGGTTGTAAAGGGGGTTCCTACAGGCAGTCGGCTCTGATACCAACTTGTGACGCCCCCGATTCGACCGTACACTAATCATACACGCAAATGTGTACGATCAAGATCAGGGATTCACAGGAAGATATCACAACACAACTCTAGACACAAATTGAAATAATACAAGCTTCATATTACAAGCCAGGGGCCTCGAGGGCTCGAATACAAGCTCGATACACAAGAGTCAGCGGAAGCAACAATATCTGAGTATAGACATAAGTTAGACAAGGATGCCTTAAGAAGGCTAGCACAAACATCAACGATCGAAGAGGCAAGGCCTCCTGCCTGGGACCTCCTAACTACTCCTGGTCGTCGGCGATCTCCATGTAGTAGTATCCGTCAGCGGTGGCATCTGGCTCCAGGGATCCACCAACTGGTTGCAACAACCGGAAAGAAGGAAGAAAGGGGAAAAGGGGGTAGCAAAGCAACCGTGAGTACTCATCCAAAGTACTCGCAACCATCAGATCTATACTAAGTATGCATTGGTATCAAAGGAAGGTATGTATCTGTGGACTGAACTGCAGAATGCCAGAATAGGGGGGAGGGCCTAGCCTATCAAAGACTAGCATCTTCAAGCAGCTCCAAGCATCTTGCAGCATGTATGAGAGTAAAGAATAGCAGTTTAGTTAACAAGCATGTTGTAACATTAACGCCCGAAGATCCTTCCTCGACTCCCTACAAGAAAGCAATCCCGGAGCCACATATCCATCACATATCTCAAGTAACCAGTTCTAGTTGCAATAGATCAGGATACAAGTCTGAACGTCCATTATCGTGGACACGGTATTCGAATATATATCTTCCCTGCAGGGGTGCACCACGTTTTCCAACACGCTTGATTACTCTGGCCGGACACACTTTTCTGGGTCAATGCCCGGCCTCGGAAAATCAACAGGTCATAGCCCTACCTAGGCTCAGCAAAGAGGTCCCCGCCGGTCTACATCCTAAACACTTCGGGGTCTAGGCCCATCGCCCGTTGCACTCCGGGTCGTTGCGAGCAGGGCGGGTCCAGGCTCCACCTCTACATGGATGGTGCCGGTCCAGCCGTGCCGCAATGCTAAACTGGACGTCTGACAAAGCTTCGGCTGATACTGCGATGTCGAGGCCCATATCTATTCTTGCGTGGTGGTTAGTGCGTAAAGGCCAGAGGCCAACTCAGAATAAATAGCCAAACCTATTAGTGCATTGGGGGCTCGCGGAGACGAGCAGAGACTCATGATAAGACCCTATCGCCCCGTGTCGTGGACTTACGGCAAGGGCCCAGAATGCCCGGCCGTGCCACGTAGAAAACTCGCGGGTGCTCAACGGGCCCGCCTGACTTTCACATCAACTCGCGGGTACCCCTCAGGGCCGACCCGACTTCAACAATGGTCTCAAGTAAAGTCAAGGTAACCGTGTGTCCAAACATCAAGAGGAAAACCCGAGGAATCACCCTCGGAGAATTCCACTCGATGTAATCATCAAGGTGAACGTAAGAGGAACCACCCTCGAGGTTCACACTTGAAGGGTTGCATGACAGAGCCGTATCGGGAATGGTGAAGGAGGAACCACCCTCATTGACCACGACCGAATAGCTACACTACAGAGTTCCCATCTGGAGTGATGAATGAGGTTCCACCCTCGGCACTCGATAGTAGCTCTGCAGAGTCGAGCAACAAAAGGGGCATGATGTGATGTGAGGTGTCGGGCTCTGGTCGTCGATCACGTTGATTGAGTCGTCGATGATGAAGCAGGGGCAACAAGGACAAGGTGGGGTCACTGATGGATCACTAACCAACCTATACTAAGAAGTTTAGGATAAGCAGGTAAGGTACAAAGAGCAGGTTACAAAAGCAGGCTATGCATCAGAATAGGAGCAATCAATTACAGTAGCAAAATCTAATGCAAGCATGAGAGAGTGGATGGGCGATACCGGGATGATCAAGGGGGGGCTTGCCTGTATGCTCCGCTGAAAAGGAAGAAGGGTCATCGGTGACGTAGTCGATCACAGCGGCATCGGCAGCCGTCGCGGGGTCTACCGAAGAGAAGTGGGGGGAGAAACAGTAAATACATAGCAAGCAAGTGCATAACAGGACTACAGGCAGAGCTAGACATGTTCTAACGCGGTGCTACACGCTACCGGCGAAGGGGATAACATCCGGGAATGTTTCCCCAGTGTTAGGCATTTTCGATCAAACGAACCGGAGGGGGAAGGTTGCATGTTCGCTATGCTAGGAATGTGTAGCGGACAAACGGACTGCATCTTCGGATTCGTCTCGTCGTTCTAAGCAACTTTCATGTATAAAACTTTTTCATCCGAGCTACGGATTATTTTATATGATTATTCAAAGTTTTAAATCAATTTTGGAATTAACAGGATTAACTTAATTCAAAAATAAACTGAATTTGCTAGGTGTACATAGAAAAGTGTACACATCAGAGGGCTGTGAGGCTGACAGTGGGGCCAGGTCAACTGTTGACTCAATAGTCAATAGTTGACTGGTCAAATGTGAACAGTGCGCTTGGCCCCAGGTGTCATTGTAACAAGTTTTAATAATTTAGTAAAAGGGGGGTAATTAGAGGAGTGGGGGCCACCTGTCATACTATAATTAGAATATTTAGAAGGTGGTTTTAGTTAATAGGGGATTAGCCCCACTAACTAAAACATGGGGGTCCGCAGGTCAGTGGGGTTAGGGGAAATATCCCCCACCTAGTTAAGCCGACCGGCCCCAGCGCTGGACACGCACGGGCACAGGGGCACCGACGGCCAGGGCCGGAGGCAAGGCAGCGACGGGTACGGCCGGTGTCGGGCGACGGCGGCGCAGGTGAGCAGCAACGCAGCGGCAGGGCGCGGCCGGCAGCAGGCGGGCGTCGGCGGCCAAGGCGGTAGGAGGCGAGCACAACCGGAGGCGGCTCGACCAGAGGAGCGCGGGGCGGAGGCGGATAGCCGCGGTGGCGCGTGGTGGTGGCGAGCGGGGCGCGCTTGCGGCGGGATAGCGCAGTTGAAAGCGGGCATGGGCAGGCGAGGCGTGGGACGACTGCGGCATGAGCAGGCAGTGACGGTCAGGGCCGCGTGCGGGCGGCGGCTGCAGCAGCGGTGCGCGTGGCCAGGCGCAACAGTCGAGAGAGAGCAGCGGGCCAAGGCGAGGCGCGCGGTGGCAGGGGGCGGTGTCCGCAGTAGCAGGCGCACGCGGCGCGAGGGGCGGCACTAGCAGCTCGCAGTTGCGGCAGCAGGAGCAGTATCAACAGCAAAGCAGTAGCATCGGCGTAACGGCGAACAGGGGGTGACGCAACGGGGCGACGCGAGAACGCGACGGTGACGGTGGCCTACGGCACCGGATTCGAAAGGAAAAGTGGGGGGAAGCGAGGAGCACACATCAGTGCCGAAGGTGAACTTGAGGAGGCCAGGGACGGGCCGGAGACGAGGTAGTCAACGACGGTGGCCGGCGATGTACGCGGCAGAGATGAGAGGAGTATGAAGAGGTCGACAGCTCTGTCCACGCAGCTTCCCGCCTTGCTCCAATGCCCTGAACGGACGTGGACGAACACGACGAACCCCCAGGACATGCTCCCAAATGCCGGAGAGGCCGATGGATGCGTCAACGACGGCGGGGAAACCGCCACCGTGTGAGTTTGCGAGCTCAAAATCGAGCCAGCGGAGAGGGGAGAGGTGGATCTGGATCTGAGGGGGGTAGTGGGCGGCTAGGGTTCCGGGGGGAGAGAGCTTGCGAGCGCGACCTCTTATCCACTCGCCGGCGCTGTCGAGCTGGTCCGGCGGGGCACCCCCTGTAGCGACCCCACTCGGGGGAACAGGAGGTCGACCGAGGGAGGGGGAGTGGGCCGGGCCAATTGGCTGGCTCTGGCCCAGGGTTTTTCCTTTTTATTTTAATTTCTTTTATTTTATATTAAAAGGATAGCTACTATTTCGGATGGAATCAAGGCATCAAATGAATTTTGTTGAATGTGCAACTTAGCAGACAATTCGGGCACAACATTGTGGTGTTGCCTAAAAAGTTTCAGGGCCAATGGAATTGTTCAAGCATTTTTAGAAATTGACAAGGCAATTTTTAAAGCTGCTGGACCACTAAATAAAATTCCAGGGGCACTTTGGGAAACCAAAAGAGGTTGGTTCCAACATGACAAATACTTAAAGATTATTTGCAACATTATGAACATTTTAGTTTTGACATTTGAAAAGTTTTATAGTTTGACTTGAATTTGAAATATGAATAAAGGGTGGTTTTAAACATCGCGAGTTTAATAACAATAATCATGATGACGTGGCATCATTAGCAGGGAATTACTGTAGCTTAATTGTCCGGGCGTCACAGGTATGGTGGAATCTCAAAACAAGATTTTGGGTTTAAGGGTTTTTGGATGCACAAGTAGTATCTCTACTTAGTGCGGAATTTTCCGATAGCAAAGATATTGAGCAAGCACCACATGTTAAAGAATCTATGACAATATAACTTCTATGTTAATATGAACAAACATAAATCATTACGTTGTCTTCCTTATCCAGCGTCAAATTTTTTGGCATATAATATTTTGATGGGGGCTCACAATCATAAAAGATGTCCAAGATAGTGTATTTGCATGTGAATCTTCTCTTCCCTTATTAATTCTTTCATGAATTGCATCATTGACCAATGCTATGTTTGTCAATCTCCAATAAATTTTACCACTTATACTTTTCCTTATGTGATGTCATTACTTACAATAATATTAGTATATGATCCTTTTCATTTATTTTCCTTCTTCTTATTGGAACATAAAAGTAAATAAAGCAAAACTCGAACTAAACTTTATTATATATATCTCGCACACGATTATATAGATAGGTAGATAGATCACTAAGCAAACACTCGAAGAAAGATCGAACTAAACTTTTATTTAACTAATTCAAAAGATAACTAAAGATCGTACTAAGATCAATAAAGGCAAAGATAGTGGTGGTGAAGAAGAAGGTGGTGGTGATGAGGTAGTAGCTCCACACTTCAAGCTCAGGAGATACTCCAATCTACGAATGATGCTCCAGAGGGCGATGACATGCTCTTGCAACAGAATATTTTCACGAGTAAGATGTTTATTTTGCACACGAACTGTTTTGATGATCCGAAAGGCTTCAATCTCAATGGGGGTAAGATGATCATAGTATGGTTTAAGGATATCTTCTTCTTCTACTGCTGCTGGAACGATTTGCCCTACTGTTGGGGCTTGATCTCCTGCAACTTCCTTGGCCTTGTTACCCTTGATGGTTTCCTCCGGTGCCTCTCTCTTCAGTTCTATCTTCATCAACCAAGCATCCTCTACTACTTTGTTGGAAGAGGGGGAAGACATGATGCTTGGCTCGATGGGTCTGACAGAAAAATAGCAAGGTAGAAGAACAGAGGATTTCTCCGCCATACGGTGGTCAACATGTTCGGGGGATATATATATATTTTTATCTTGGGAAACAAGCAAAATGAGGGGAAAACGGAGTCGGGAAGGTGCCCGAGGTGGGTTGATACGTCTCCAACGTATCTACCTTTTCTCACGCTTTTCCTCTTGTTTTGGACTCTAATTTGCATGATTTGAATGAAACTAACCCCGGACTGACGTTGTTTTTAGCAGAACTACCATGGTGTTGTTTTTGTGCAGAAATAAAAGTTCTCCAAATGGAACAAAACTTTGCGAGGATTTTTTATATCAATAATAAGAATTTCTAGAGCCAAGACCCACCAGAGAGGGGCCCCTGGTTGGGCACAACCCACCAGGGCGCGCCCCCCTCCCCTGGCGCGCCTAGGTGGGTTGTACCCACCTGGTGGCCCCACTGACGACCCCCTTGATACTATAAAATCACATTATTCCAGAAAAAATCAAAGAGAAAGAATTATCGCGATCCACGAGACGGAGCTGCCGCCAAGCCCTGTTCTTCCTCGGGAGGGCAAATCTGGAGTCCGTTTGGGGCTCCGGAGAGGGGGGTCTTCGTTCTTCGTCATCACCAACCCATCTCCATCGCCAATTCCATGATGCTCCCCACCGGGAGTGAGTAATTCCTTCGTAGGCTCGCTGGCCGGTGAGGAATTGGATGAGATTCATCATGTAATCGAGTTAGTTTTGTTAGGGCTTGATCCCTAGTATCCACTATGTTCTTAGATTGATGTTGCTATGACTTTGCTATGCTTAATGCTTGTCACTTTGGGCCCGGGTGCCATGAACTCAGATCTGAACCGTTTATGAATTCATCATTATATCCATGTTTTAGATCCGATCTTGCAAGTTATACTCACCTACTACGTGTTATGATCCGGCAACCCCGGAGTGACAACAACCGGGCCCACTCCTGGTGATGACCGTAGTTTGATGAGTTCATGTATTCACTATGTGTTAATGCTTTGTTCCGGTTCTCTATTAAAAGGAGGCCTTAATATCCCTAAGTTTCCAATATGGACCCCGCTGCCACGGGAGGGTAGGACAAAAGATGTCATGCAAGTTCTTTTAATAAAGCACGTATGACTATTTACGGAATACATGCCTACATTATATCGATGAACTGGAGCTAGTGCCGTATCGCCCTAGGTTATAACTGTCTCATGATGAATATCATCCAACAAGTCACCGATCCAATGCCTACTAATTTATCCTTATTGATCTTGCTGCGTTACTATTGCTATCATCACTGTTACACTTGCTACAAATTACTGCTATCACTGTTACTGTTACCGTTGCTGCTGTCACTACTATCAAAACTATCATATTACTATGCTACTGATCACTTTTTGCAGATAATTAATCTCAAGGTGTGGTTGAATAGACAACTCAGCTGCTAATACCTTCAAATATTCTTTGGCTCCCCTTGTGTTGAATCTATAAATTTGGGTTAAATACTTACCCTCGAAAACTGTTGCGATCCCCTATACTTGTGGGTTATCAAGACCTTTTTCTGGCGCCGTTGCCGGGAAGCATAGCTATATTTGTTGAGTCACTTGGGATTATTATCATATTATCACTATGAAGAATCTGAAGGATCCTAAACCGAAGATATTTCCCTCAAGTACGAGGGGAGGTAAGAAACTGCCATCCAGTTCTGCTTTAGATTCACCTTCTGTTATGAGTAAACTTGCAACACCACCCCATGCTATCAACTCTGATATGTCGCAAGTTATTGATGATGCTACTTCTACTATGAATGATGCTTATGATGATGCTAGTACCTTGCTTGCTAATGATGATGTGCCACTTGGTGATTTTCTTGATAAACAAATTGCTAGAGTTATACAACATGATGTTGTTGAATCTGATGATGAGCTTGAAACTAAAATTCCTGAAACACCTGCTAGAACTAGCCTTCCTGGATATGAAATTCCTAAGGTACCGGAAGGTTATCTTATGAGTGAATAAGCAACTAGAGATATTCTTGCTTGCAACGATAGAGATGATCTAGAGAAATTACTATGCAAGTATAAAGAAAAATCTCTGAATGCTAGAATGAAATATGATCCTAAGTTTGCTACTTCACCTATCTCTATTGCTGATAAGGATTATGAATTCTCTGTCGACCCAGAGTTAATTACTTTGGTTGAATCTGATCCTTTCCATGGTTATGAAACTGAAACTGTTGTGGCACATCTTACTAAGTTGAATGATATAGCCACCCTTTTTACTCGTATGAGAAAACTCTCTATTAATTTATTCTCAAATTATTTCCTTTCTCATTAAAGGGTGATGCTAAAGCTTGGTACAATACTCTTGCTCTTGGTTGTGTGTGTAGTCCCCAGGATATGGTTTATTACTTCTCTGCAAAATATTTTCCTGCTCATAAGAAACAAGCTGCCTTACAGGAAATATTTAACTTTGTGCAAACTAAAGAAGAGAGTCTCCCACAAGCTTGGGGGAGGCTTTGCAAATTACTTAATGCTTTGCCTGATCATCCTCTTAAGAAAATGAAATACTTGATATCTTCTACAATGGACTAACCGATGCTTCTAGGGACTTCCTAGATAGTTGTGTTGGTTGTGTTTTCAGGGAACGAACTATTGCTCAAGCTGAAGAATTATTGAATAATATATTGAAAAAATTATGATGATTGGACTATTCCTGAACCACCGCCTAAACCCACTCTGAAGAAGAGGGGTATATTATATCTCAGCCCCGAAGATATGCAAGAGGCAAAGAAATCTATGATGGAAAAAGGTATTAAAGTTGAAGATGTTAATTTTTTTACCTCCTATTGAAGAAATACATGGGCTTAACCACCATTGCCTAGGTGGTAGAGGTAAATTCTCTTATGAAGTTCGATGAAAATGATAATCCTCACAATATGCATCCTAGTCAATGCTTTTATGAGTTTGAAAACTACATTAGAAAACAAGATCACTTCAATGCAAATGTTATGAAACAATTGAAATATAATTCTGATATGATTGCTCGCTTGAGTGACTTGTTATTTAGAATATCAAATGATGTTAGAGGTGTTGGAAAACATGCTTCTATGGTTCAAACCCAGTTAGAACAAGTTGCTAAATCACAAAGAGAATTACTTGATGAAATGAATCATAATATGCATGACTTTGCTGTTAGGGCTGCAACTAGAGGAGGTAAAATGACTCAGGAACCACTATATCCCGAGGGACACCCAAAAAGAATTGAACAAGATCCACAAAGAGCTAACACTAGTGCACCTAGTCCTTCTAAAAGGAAAAAAGAAAAGAAAAATGATAGGACTCTGCACACTTCTAGTGAACCTGAAATAGAAAAACCTCCTGATAATGATAATGAAACTTCTATCTCTGATGCTGAAACTCAATCTGGTAATGAACACTCACCTACTGATAATGAAAAAGATAATGATGAGGTTCATGAGGACTCTCAACCAACCAATGATAAAGAACCAGACAATGATGTTGAGATAAAACCACCGGTTGATCTTGATAACCCACAACCTAAGAATAAAAGATATGATAAAAGAGACTTTGTTGCTAGAAAACACGGTAAAGAAAGAGAACCGTGGGTTCAAAAACCTATGACCTTTCCACCCAAGTCAACTAAAAAGAAAGATGACGAAGAATTTGAACGCTTTGCTGAAATGCTGAGGCCAGTCTTTTTGCGTACTCGCTTGACTGATATCTTGAAAATGCCTCCTTATGCAAAGTATACGAAAGACATCATCACTAATAAGAGAAAAATACCGGAAGCTGAAAGCTCCACTATGCTTGCTAATTATACTTTTAAAGATGGAGTACCTAAAAAACTTGGAGATCCGGGAATACAAACTATACCTTGCTGTATCAAAAAGAATTATGTGAAAACTGCTTTGTGTGATTTAGGAGCTGGTGTTAGTGTTATGCCTTTCTCTTTATATAAGAGACTTGACTGAATAAACTCACACCTATTGAAATATCCTTGCAAATGGCTAACAAATCAACTGCCATACCTATCGGTATCTATGAGGATGTGCCCGTTGTTGTTGCTAATGTTACTATTTTGACTGACTTTGTTATACTTGAGATGCCCGAGGACGACAACATGTCGATTATCCTTGGTAGACCCTTCTTGAATACTGCAGGGGCTGTTATTGATTGCAATGAAAGCAAGGTCACTTTTCATATTAATGGCAATGAGCATACGGTGCACTTTTCGAAGAAACAATTCCAAGTGAATGGTATTAATGTTATTGAAAAATCTCCGACAATCACTATTGGAAGTTTTCAAATACCTCTACCTACTGTCAAAAAGAAATATGAAATACTTATTGTTGGGGAAATGCATATCCCCATTGAGGTAACTTAGTGATTTACGAAAGTTCTTCGGTTTCATGTTAATCGAAAGTGGTTGTTAATAAGACTTGATCAACCTTATTAATGGATCATTTTTGAATGGTATGAAGTTGATCAATTTAGTAAGCAGTATCTTCTGTCCCTACTCTTTATTTTCTGTTTTTATTAGTTAAATAAAATAAAAGCCATGTTTTGTCTGTTTTCTGAATTTCCAGTGCACTAAAAAAAGGACCCAAAAATAAAAGTTCTCAAAATGCCCCGAAAATTTTATATGAATTTTTCCTGAATTTTTAAGAATTTTTGGTGCAAAAATTACCAGAGG
>NC_057805.1:66853751-66860029 GCF_018294505.1 Triticum aestivum
GGGGGGGGGGGGGTTGTGGTCCCCACATGGGCTCCTCACTTATCTCTTCGTCCCACATTGTCACCTACCTCCAGAAAAAATCACTCTTGCTCTCTCTCCCGTGTTCTTGAGCTCAAACCCGCGGATTTCGATCTCTTTGCTCGAAGCTCCGTTTCCGAAACTGTTTCGGGGGATTGTTGCTTGGTATGTGACTCCATCATTTGTCCAATTAGTTTTTGTTCTAGTGGTTTATACTTTGAATAAATAGCTACTCTTGGTGCTGCTGTAGATGTGCTTGCATGTTCAATTCTTAGTGTTCTAAGTAGTTTGAATGCTTGCTATGGCCTCTATGTATCCCTATGAGTAGTTGCTATCAGTTTTGTTGGAAAAAATTTGTGAACTAAAAATTCAGATTTTTGTTCATAGGAAAAATTGTACGCGGACATGATGAACCTATTTGGAAGGAGTTCCTCGAGGAGACGATCCTCGGGTGTTGTAGGGTGGAACCCTAGATGGAGATCTTTCACGAATTGGAGGGAGAGCCCCCAAGAACACGAAGAACACAAGAGAGAGAGAAAACACTCAAATTGACTAGATCCAATCACACATATGCTAGATCCAAGAACATACAAGAGTTCACAATGATTCAAGAACAACAAAGGAAAGATACAAGGTACTAGTTCATCCCAATCCTATGAGGAGAGAGGTCTTGATGATCCTATGATGGGGATCTTTCCCTAGATGGGGGGCTTGAATCCACTAGGGGATCTTCTCCATAGGAGGTCTTGAACTCCAATGGAGTGGTCTCTCTCTCAAGAGGAGGTACAAGGAGCAAAGCTCACATAGTCATCTCATATACTTTGCTATCCCTCTAAATGAGCTAGGTGGGGGGGGTACTTATAGTCTAGGGACGAAATTGGGGGAGGTAGGGATACAAAGGTCCATTTGACCCTGAAAACGAGAACTCTTCGGAGTAGTCCGGGCACCCGGGGTGCGGAGGACCGGGCACCCAGACCGGACAGGGGCGGGCGCCAAGAGGTGGCCGGGCACCCGGTGCGTAGAGGGCCGGGAACCCGGACCGACCTAGGAGTCGGCTGGAGGGGGGGCGGGTACCCGGGCCCAACATGGCCGGGCACCCGGGGAGGGCCGAGGCCGCGCCAGGAGCTGGGCCGGGCACCCGGTGGGGGAACTGGGCCGGAGCAGGGTGGCCCGGGCACCCGGTGCCAAGGGGCCGGGCACCCGGAGTGGGCCGGGCCGGCGGCTGGAAGAGGCCCGGGCACCCGGGGCTGCGGGGCCGGGCACCCGGGGCGTCCAGGGAGCTCCGACTCCTCTCGTCCTTCTCGCTTCTCTCCTTCTCCTTCTTCTTGTGTGTCCGGGTCTTCGTCCTCGCCTCCACACGGACATCTCCTCGGTAGCTGAGAGTGCAATATATCTCCGTTTGAGGTAGGACCCGGTTCACCTGTGAAATCAAATGGAGTTCAAAGAGGAAGGAGTTAACTTCGGTTTCGGTGGCACATGTGTGTGCTCTTGTCATCAGTCTTCTCCGTCCTTGCGGTGGTGGTGTGACATCCATGGGGATGGTTGAGGGATGCTCCGTATCATCTCCCCCTTGGGAGAGATCCGTCCACGGATCGTGATCTTCATCACCATGGTAACGAGATGGCGTCGCCGTGTAGAAGTGGACAACCACCAAGCACTTGTCACGTGGAAGCTCGAAATGGGCACTCTCCAATGTCGCACCGTCTTGTAGTTCATTCAAAAGAAGCAAAGATAACAAGCACTTGGAAAAACAAATGTGATTGGCATTAAAGCAAAACCAAGCATTCAAGAGGTGATCCACCCAACAAGTGTTGTCATCAAGCATAGCATATGGTTTGGCAAAGAAGTGTGGCATGGAATTTAAGCATCTAAATTGAGCACAATCAAGGACATCATGGATACAAGCATGCAAATGTGAGGTAGCGATGCAAATATGTTTGACAAGATAGCAAGCATCAACCTCAAGATCATAGCAAACATGACAATAATAAGCAATATCTCCACCAAGCTTGCAAATACACATACAAGTAGTAGCAACAATCATCATGTGTAATGCAAAGCATGGGTCACAAATGCATGGCAAATGTAAAGAAATGAGCATATCATGCAAAGTGAACATGGCAATATGGGCATAAAGTGAGAAGTGGTATATAACCCATAACCAAGTAAGGGCCATGTAGAAGAAACGCGCGAAGTCTTTGCGCGAAGAGAGCGGTGGGAAAGACAATCCACGGGATCCCAAGCCATCATTGCTCTCTAGAGCTCGTTTTGTCAACTCATGGGATTGTGAGGTTGACAAGTATTCATGGGTACCTATACAAAAGAGACACAAACCAAAGAAGGTGTGTGCATGGTAAATGTACACATCATCCATTATGATGTGTATGTGCATGTGTGAGTTAGCACAAGATAAGCATCGCTCAAAGAAATTTGATGCATGGTATAAGAACATGTCATCCATCATGAAAGAATAGTTGTTATGTATGACACAATGGGGACACAAATTAAGAATGCAAGTATATGGCACATCAATAGCATGTTTATTCATGGGAAGCATATGGTGCACACAAGTAGTGGGGTCATGCAATGGATAGGATGAATCAAAATCTCCTAAAATGTATGAGGAAACTATGGGGGTCTACTCATGAGCAATAGTGGAAACATCATATGGAGAATATGAACAACATCCAAAACAATGCATATCCGAAGCTAGGTGGTCATGGCATGGCATATGAGATAAATGATGCAAAGGGAGCATATCAATATCATCACAAGAAAAACAAATGCCAATAACCATGGGCTTGTCATCGATGCCATATGTGCAAATGGGGTTTATGTTGATGGCATATGCATAGTCACTATGAAGAGATTGCAAATATGACATATTGTTGATCTCATGCATAGCATATGACAAGTCAAGCGGATTGTCAAACATGATGTGACCAAGAGAATTATCACAAGAAATCCTATGTAACATGGCATCACAACTAATAGACTCCACATGGCAATCATCAAACTCATCATAAATGGGTAAATCATCGCATGAGGAAATCCTACTAGCATGAAGCATGTCAATAGGGGATCAACATCATGCAAACAATCAATGTCAAGAATGTCCACTAGTGGGACTAGATCATCACCTTCACCTATTTTACCTTGTTCATTCCACTCAAGTGGTGTAGGTGAGGTGTCAAAGACCAAATGGTGGTCATCATCTTCATCGTGATGGAACCATGTGGGGGGTGCATCATATTCCACCATGGCCATCGTCTTGTCCAAAGGGAGGACGTAGTCGTCGAAGATCGGCGCGTCATCATATATGGGACCTATCACCAAATGAGAAGACACAATAGAGGTAGAGGGTAAGTTGTTAGAAATCGAAATGGCCTCACGTGCCCTATCAATTTCCTCACTCTCTCTATGTGGTGGTGGCTCACTCACTCCCTCAAGGCAGGTGCACTCAATGTCACATATGGTGGAGTCACTCATCTCACTCAAGTGGTGGGGGTTGTGGCTCTCCTCACATGGGAATTGTGGCAACTCATCATATATGGGGCTAGTGGTGAAGTCACTCTCACTCTCCATATGGTGGCAAAAGTCACTCAAGTCATCATACGTCGCCGTGGTCGAAGGGAAAATCCCATGCTCAACCATCTCATCGTCATCGTGGATGAAGGCCGAAGATGGCACATCATCGCTCTCCTCCAAGACCGAATCCCATGCTCGATCATCTCGTGGAGCTTGGTCATCGCGAAGTGAGCTTGGGGTGGATAAACCTTGGCCTTCATGAGTTCTTGTTCCGCTTTGAGAGCACCAATGTAGTTGTCGTCGAGGGACTTGTTGTTCTCGAGGAAAATAGTCTTGGAAATGTCATTGTTTAATCCCATCATGAAGTGGAACTTCATCGAAATGGGGTCGTCCACACCGGCTCGTCGCAAGGCAATCTTCATCTCCTTGAAGTACTTGTCGATGGAGTTGGACCCTTGGATGGTTTTCTCCAATTGGTGTAGAAGATGTTCCGTGTAGGTTGGAGGCACGAACTCTCGCCGCAAAGCTCTCTTCGTCTTGGGCCAACTCATGTCGTAGCCCTCCGAAGGTGTGTGAAGCCACCATGTGGACGCGTAGTCGTGGAAGTTCCTTGTGGCGCACTTCACTTGATCTTCGGGACAAACTTGATGTAGCTTGAGGTAGTCGTCCATTAGGCGCTCCCACTCGAGATACTCCTCGGGTTCTTGAGTCCCATAGAAAGGAATCGCGTGGTCGATGTCGAGGTCGTAGTAGCTCGTGGAAGTCACGGACTTGAGCTTGGGGAGCTTCTCTTGAGTGTAGTCTTGAGGTACTTGTGGGCGAAGATGCCGTATGTCCGTAGGCGAAGATGCCTTGAAGTCGCTTGGCGAAGATACCAAGGGAGATGGTGAGGTCGTTGAGCGGTTGTTGGTGTTGAGCTCTTGAACTTCACGTTCTTGGTGGTGATGGTGTCGATGCCGATGTGATCTTGCCGTAGATGGTAGCTCGGAAGCATGAGCTCTTGAGCGTCTTCTCGAAGATGAGGAAGATCACTTGTAGGACTTGATGAGGTCTTTGCTCTCCTCCATTCGAGCATGCATCTTGGCGTCGTTGGAGTTGCTTGTGGCATCGAACTCGTCGTTATTGTTGTAGACCGAAGGTGAAATGCCTTGCCTATCCATCACAAGACTCGAGTAGAGGTGAGTAGGAAATGAGATAAACAATACCAAGTTAGCTTTTCCCAAAGTTGAGGATGTATCCCGTTTCACTCAATGTGAGATGAAAGAATAGTGGAATTGGTACCGGGCTTGTTCACTCACACCTATCAAGTAAAGCTTATGGTGGAGCTCGGTGAGGATAGTGGCACAAAAATTTGATGCAAAATGTTATCAAGAGTCAATATGTTGGAAAAGATTCACAAATTCGCAAGTGAAACAAGTAGACCAATAGCAATATGTGGCACACGGAAACACACACACGGATAGATAAATGGGGTCGTGCAACCAAGGAATGAGCACAAAATGTGGAATCCACGGAAAACGCTCGTGTTGCACAACTCAAGAGAGACGTTAGCACGATTGCTCAATAGGAAGATACGTCACTTGTGCACAACCTATAAGATGCAAAATGTATCAACTTTCTATCCCAAGTATGCTATATATGTAAGATTTTCCCGGTGTTTCGCACACGATGATCCAAGATGATCAATATGGTAGTATGGTATGCAATGTGGCGATGCTATGGTGCTTGCTTACAAGCTCTTTGCTCTCTTTTCCTTTTTGCTTAAAAGCTTATTCTTTTTTTTTGATATGGCCACTTATGCGAAATGCACAAACCAAGATAGCAATAGTGTATATGCGGGAACAATCTTGTGACACAAGGGGTGATATGATGATACCAAGATGATACCAATATGATATGGTATGTATGCAATGGAAGGTACAGATCACTAATGTGCACAAGTAACGTTGCCAGCAATACTGAAAGGCTAGTCTCGATAGGCAAGTGACGCAAAATGGGCTAAGGGGTTAACAATGTAATGGCAAGAATGTACAATGATGGGATACCACGATACCAAGATGATATAGAGGTTACCGTTATTGCTTACGGTTAGGTTGTCAAAATGGTGAAGTGGTCGATGTCGAAGACGACCTCGTGGCGATGATGAGTGGCGGTGTTCTTGATGTAGATACCAAGATGATGTAGACCCGTCCCTAAGAAGCCGAAACACCTTAGGAAACGGTAAAAACCGCAAACTCAAAATCTCCAAAGGCAAATGTCAAATGGTGGTAGCGGAATGCGTTGGTGGCTCCGGAGTAAGCAATGCGGAAGTGGTGGTGGTGGTGGGTGATGACAAAGTGACCGTCCCTAAGTAGCCGAAACACCTTAGGAGACTCTAGTCACCACTCAAGCAACCACAAATGCTATATGGAACTAAATTGGGTTAGGTTGCGGAAAGCTATGGTGGTTTTGCGGGTGATGTGGTGGATGGCACTATGCAAAGATGCCAAAATGCCAAATTTTTGATGGAGTCAAATGGTGTTGGAACCTATCTAGATGGATGGGTTATGTCAATAGCTACTCAACGAGCTAAAGAACGCGAAAATCGGACTCCGGGAGTGAAAGTTATGGCCGAAACGGTAAAGTGCACGCGGCTGATTCTGGGGGGTGCGGGTGCCCGGGGGTGGAAGGTGCGGGCACCCGGGGTGGTCCGAGGCAAACAACCCGGGGGTGCGGGTGCCCGGGGTTTGGGG